>NW_020174923.1:15364010-15372565 GCF_003031525.2 Neophocaena asiaeorientalis asiaeorientalis
GGGGGAAGGGTAAGCTGGGACGAAGTGAGAGAGTGGTATGGACATATATACACTACCAAATGTAAAACAGCTAGCTAGTGGGAAGCAGCCGCATAGCACAGGGAGATCAGCTCGGTGCTTTGTGACCCCCTAGAGGGGTGGGATAGGGAGGGTGGGAGGGAGACGCAAGAGGGAGAGGATATGGGGATATATGTATACGTACAGCTGATTCACTTTGTTACAAGGCAGAAAGTAACACACCATTGTAAAGCAATTATACTCCAATAAAGATGTTAGAAAAAAAAAATAATCCGACTGCCAATGCAGGGGACACGGGTTCGAGCCCTGGTCCGGGAAGATCCCACATGCCGCGGAGCAACTAAGCCCATGCACCACAACTACTGAGCCTGTGCTCTAGAGCCCGTGAGCCACAACTACTGAGCCCGCGTGCTACAACTACTGAAGCCCGCGTGCCTAGAGCCCGTGCTCCACAACAAGAGAAGCCACTGCAATGAGAAGCCCGCACACCGCAACGAAGAGTAGCCCCCGCTCGCCGCAACTAGAGAAAGCCCGTGCGCAGCAACGAAGACCCAACGCAGCCAAAAATAAATAAATAAATAAATAAACTTATTTTAAAAAAGAGAGAGAACGGAGGCAGACACCTTCTATGTAAACAGCTGTTTGGTTTTCTTGCTACTGGAGGTACCCCTTTGCCCAGATACTAGAAGGTGTGGGCTTCACGGTGCCCAAAGCAAGCCACAGTCTTCCCCAAATTCACCTACAAACTTCAGGATGTTAGGTTGGCTGGCAATGAAACTCCTGAACACAACCCCCTCCATTCTCTGTAAGGCAAAGCGTCTGTCCTCCTACCTGGAGAGGAAGTTACATTTCACCTTTCAGTGTAAATATAACTTGGCCTTCCTGCAGATTAATATATGTAACATGCCACGGTGAGGACCATCTTAGAAAGGCCCCAGAGGTCTGAGGTTTGGTTCACTTTGGATGCGGGTAAGGTGATTAGGAACTGGAATTCATGGAAATACAAACTAGGCAGCTTAGGTCACCTCATCTGTAACTTCAGTTGCAGATGGAGAAGAAGGAATAATTCCCAGGAGTTTGCTTTCCACTGAACCTAAAGCGTATCACAGGGAAGAAGTCAGTGGTGCAGCCAAGTTAGATTATAATCTTTAGGCCAAAATGTGTTACTCATCTCTGTGAACCCTTGGATCATTACATAGCAAAGGCACACGGGTATTTGTTGAACAAATTAAAATAAAAAACAAGTTGCTGTTTGCCTCTTGGATTTTATAACAGGATTAAGGAAGAGAGCAAGAATAACACAGGGGCTTCCCTGGTGGTGCAGTGGTTGAGAGTCCGCCTGCCGATGCAGGGGACACGGGTTCGTGCCCCGGTCTGGGAAGATCCCACATGCCGCGGAGCGGCTGGGCCCGTGAGCCATGGCCGCTGAGCCTGCGCGTCCGGAGCCTGTGCTCCGCAACGGGAGAGGCCACAACAGTGAGAGGCCCGCGTACCGCAAAAAAAAAAAAAAAGAATAACAGAAATAAAGGCTGCTGAATAAGTTATTCTCAACCTATAAAGCCTGCATAACAATAAATTTCTGGTCAAATTCAGTTCTCTCAGGGGAGTGACTTCAGATTCCCAGTTATTATTAGTAGTAGTAATAGAATCACTATTTGTGGTGGAAGCAGCAGTTACCGTTTTTAGCAGCTAATGAGCACCAGACACTGAGTTAGAGCATTTACATACATTATTGCTAATCTCCACAATAACTCTACAAGATGGGAATATTCCCACTTTACAGGTGCAGATACTGAGATTCAAACTGCCCAGAGTCAGAGGATTCTGCGTACAGTACCAGCAGTGTTTTCTTCACTGCCAGACCCGGTCAAACAGCCTCTAGTGTTTCAGCTTTATTACTCTAGTTTGCTGAGAACTCAATTAGAGGAGACAGGGTTATGGAAATCATTTAAGAGATCTGACGCTTTGAAGAAAGTACTTTTTTTGAACAAGAAAACAGACTAACCTTTTATCTTAAGTCATCCTTGGTGTTCAGCACAAGAAAAAACAAATGGTTCTACTTTTGGAATTTCCCCATAGTTTCAGCTGAATACATCTTCTCAAGGCCTGCTAGGCGATTATGATTTGCCCTGCAGTAGAATTTGAGGCAACACACAGGCTGGCTAAGACAGGGTCCTCACCCTTAAGGAGCTTACAGTCTAGTTGGAGAGAAAAGACACACACCTGAGGCAATTTTGGAATATTTAAATGCTAAAGGCCCTAAGGACCCTGAACGTTCTGGCCAAAGCAGACTCCTAAAGCTGGAAACAGACCTCCAGGGACTTGCTGGCTGGCACGTGTTAGCGCAGGCGGAAGAAGAAAGGCCCTCTGGGAGGGCGTTCACTCCCCCGAGGGTGTGAAGCAGGGGGAGTAGGGGGCTGCAGGCAGGGTGAAGTTCTGCTGCCTGGGCTGTGAAGGAAATTTGAATATTCTGCTGGGAATCAGAGTAAAATCCTTGTGACAAGGACCTTTGAGCCAGGTCCTGAACACACACTGGACTTGGCCTGTGCCCCGAGCCTGGCCCCTCCCGGATCCTCCCTCTGTTTGCTCCTCAGTAAGTAATAACCCTGCTGCTTTCTCCCCGGTCAGCCAGGTGCTTAGGCAGGAGGCAGCTGTTGACTTCTGAGCGCTGGACAGGAACGAGGCCTCAGGTGATGGGGAGAAGTCTGTGGACCAGAGGAACACAGCTCCTGAGGCTAAGTGCCTCCCCACTTCCCTCCGTGCCCGGTCCCTTAGTGTAAAGCCCTTGATCCCTCCCCCTCTCTCCCCACACTTGGTCAGTGAAATCCTGTCTAATCACGATCTTACACCATCTCATTTCCTGGAGGATTCTCTTCTCTCCTTTCTGGTCATGCCCACAACCCCTCTGGGCTCCACCGACGTGCCCTAAGCTGGAACCCACACCACCGGCAGCTCCCCCTTTTAGTAAGTTCCCGGTGGAACACGATCCTCTCTGTCTTAGAGCACAGAACCCACTGCCTTCCCCTACCAGGGCCTGTTAGGGAAAGTAGGTAGTACCTAATCACTGTTTTAAATGAGGTTTCACTGACTGCCAAGGAGAGCTTTCATTCCTTCCCTGAATCTGGATGAAAACTATTCACCCAACCACAGCTTACACCATGGAACATAAATTCAGTTGTCTTCACGTGCCAAGAAAGGCTGTTCTCTCGCACAGGACTCAGGGACCCTTCCCAGCTTGACCCCCGTGGCCTGCTGGCTACGGCTATTTGTGAAATTTCTGAACTGTCCAAAAGGGGATGAGCCATGCAACTTCTCTTGGAAGCATTTAATCTAGATATTCACAATTTAACTGCCTGTGAACTCGAGAACTTGTAGAGATGCATGGAAGATAACAAAACTCTTTCCCTAAACTCACGTGCACTGACACTTAATACGTGTGAGGAAGAAACTTGAGATTATTCATACTAATTAGCAAACTAATTCAAAATGTGAATCTTAAAAAAAAATATTGGGAACTCAATCCAAGTTAGCGCTCCAGCTACCATCCTCCTGTGAGTGTATCATCCAAGCCCAGTGGTGGGTAGCACACAGGCAAGAGAAAGGGTATGTGGTCCCCAGATGCTTGGAACCTTTCTGGAAAGCCAGATTAGCTGCTAAAAAACAACCTGAGGATATGAATATGCAGGTGTAAAATAGGTTGTGATTCAAACTTGGATGAACACGTGGGGAGCAGGGCTTGTGGTGTGTCCCAAATGTAAAAGGCTCTTGACGGTTTTACCAACAGGCCCATCCCAACATCTAAGAACTGGAAGCCAGAAACTTCTTAGTCAAAGGAAACACCCCCTACAGACTCCACATTGCAGGTGTCAGGGGTGCTCATTAATGGTGATAAAAGCGTTGTGAAGTAGGTACTATTATTCCCATGTCACAGGTGGGAAAACTGAGGCTTCCAGAAGTGATTTGTCCAAGCCCACATGGCTACAAGGTCATAGAACCAGATTTCAAATCCAGCTCTTCCCTGACCTCCTGGCTCTATTTCCTTAAAAGCCTTCCCCACCCTTTGAGCATTCTTTCTACAGAAGATGTTTTCCTGTAAAAATTATTGAAAAGATTTTGCATCTTTCAGCAGCCCAGGCATCGCAGATTTTATCAAGGAAGAAGAGGCCAAACCTCATAGTCAGCCCAGAAATGCAGAGCCCGAGAGCTTCTGGGGACAGAAGCAGAGAGAAACTGCAGCTGCCCAGGAAGGCGCCAGCCCTCAGGGGAGTAGGTAAGGACCTGCAGCTCGTGCACCTCAGTCCTCAGAGAGACCGACTTGTGCTGTAACCTGGTGAATTCCGTGTGGTTTTTAGACACTTCCGTTTTTATGGGAAGAGTGTGTACCTTACAGTGAAACACTTAAAAGCAAACTATTGGATCCAATTTCCTTCTCCAAGGGAGGCTGCTGGGAAAAGGCAGGGCAGGGAGGAGTTTTAATTTTCTCTGCCATTACTCCATAAATGAGACTGTGCATGGTTTTGAGTGGGTGCCCGCCATCAGGCTTCTGGAGAGGGTATTTGGGTGGTGGGTGGTAGGTGTTGGGGGATGGGGTGGGGGTGGGGGGTGGAGAGGCAGTCTGCAGCCCAGGGATGTCTCACCTGGCCACAGTTCCTGCCCACTTCCCAGGAGAGAAGGATAGGGGGGTCTGTGGATGGCCGACAACTCACCTCCCACGGAGATCTTCTCCCCTCTGATCCAAGGCGTCAAGACCTTACCATGTAAGAAATAACATCGAAGCAAATATATGCTTTATTTCAAAGCTCTGGTTGGCGGATACCTCCTCTTTCAGTCTTGAGCGTTCATCCCAAGGCCTAAGCCACGCTTGTCCTCTCCTGCGGTGGCAGAAGGAAAGGAGGAACAGGTCCTAAGGACCCCCCTTGGGATTCAAGGAAAGGGATGCTTGGCAGCTCACCTTGCCAAGGATCTGTTCTTCCCCTTGGGGAAGCCACCGAGCATCACACTTCCTTGCTACCGGATAAACACAGGAGCCTTTATTTAAAAATATGATATATACTGTGGTGGACACACGCAAATATAGAACATGTATTTGGATGGCTTGAAGTTAGGGACGATTAGAGCATATGTGAATCCCTAGCAACTAGATGTCCACGGGTTCCCAGTGATCTAATGCCTTCTGTTGGGAAGGGCAGATCTCACTTCTAATTCCAGCTCTTCTTCCTCCCAGCGGTGGAGTCTTGGGTGGTCAAGTAGCCAGTCTGGTTTACAGTTCCCTTGTCTTAAAATAAGGATAATGATATCTACCTCACTGCATTGCTGTAATAACTAAAGGAGATAATAGTCTGACCAGGACTTGACTATAGTGGGCACTCAACTCCTGTAAGTTTCTCTCCTGCCATCTCCCCAACAGTCCTCAGTGAACTGTAGACTGTTATTTGAAAGGTGAGGTTCCCTATGCAGCAGACGTTCCTGGACCCAGGAGGCTCATCTAATCCACCACCTGCACCCAGAAGACATCTTCCATGATCCTGAGATTCACTGAGATTTTGTCCCAACTTTCTATTATACCAGGACTGCTTATCTTCCCCCAATTATTCCCTCAGTCGTCTCTCTGTAGTCCTTTTTTTCACATTCTAAGTGGTTTGCATAAGTGGGAGTAGGAGCCACATGTTTGAATTGTACCAGTGAGAGATTCGAAGCAAATGGGACAGAGAGGTAATACATAGAAAGCTCTTACAAATCAATAAGAAAAACACAAATGCCTAATAGAAAAGTTGGGGAAGAGGCACAGCAGACAACTTCACAGAAGAAGAAATACAGATGGCTGACAAAATTGGAGGGAAAAAAAGTTCAAGCTCACTCAGTAATGAACGTAAACTTACATGAGATAAATTTGGCCTAACTTAGCTAGGCTAAGGTTTTTTCAAATAATGTTCAATACTGGTAGTGAAACTAATAACTAACATTTCCTGGGCACTGATGTGTCAGGTGCTTGCCAAGCCCTTGGCATGCATTCCTGATGACACAGTTATGAGAGATGCTTTCATAGTCTACCTGTAGGGTAACTTGGTACAAAGTGGAATTTGGCAACATGTGTCAAAGTCTTCAGAAAGCTTGCAATTCCACTCCTATGAATCTATTCTAAGAAAATAAGACATATAATCAAGGAGTTATAAGCAAGGACATCTATCCTGGTGGCAGCAAAAAAACTTAAAATAATCTATATACCAAACAATAGGAGAAGGGTTATACAAATTATAATAATTATTGTGTTCTTCACAGTTAATGGCAGGAGATGATGCTCACAATAAAATGTTTAGGGAAAGGAAGCAGGACGTAAAGTCGTATATACCCAGATATCCCAGTTTTGTTTTTTAAGACAATATTTCTAGATAAGAGAGCCCTGGGTTGTAAATTCAAATGTCTTCAGGGAACAGGCAGGTATGGCAGGAGAAATACATGACAAAGGCTGTGGGGCCTGTGGTGAACCAGACATGCTCCCCCTAAAGGCAGGTAACTCAGTGTTCAAACACTGAGCCAGCAGACAAGTACAGGATGAAAATAGCCCATGGGTCCTGAGTTTGCAACCCACCTCTGAATTCCAGAACAGTAGCAATGGTCTTCTGAGTTTTGATTATTGGGTGATTTTTATTTCTTCTTCATCCTCTTCTGTGTCTTCCAAATTTCCCACAATGGGCATCGACTACTTTTTTAACCAGAGGAAAACAAAACTCTATGGCTGTCGGAACGGACGAAACTGTTGGTCAAGCACATGCGGAAGTCTAGGCCAAAGACATAGTCTTAGGACAGAGAGATGCTTTTTCCGGTTTCATCTCACCGCACCCACAACATTCGGTTGCACCTAGTCGGACTCCTGGAAACGGCAGGCACTCCAGTCAGGGCTGGAGTCCATGGCAGGGCCTCAGAGAGGCATTCAGCAGCGTCTGCAGGGCCTAGTCTATGAAGAGCATATCCCTGGCCTACCCAATCGAGTGTTTATTCACTGGCCTAGAGCTACGAAATCTGCTCCCTATTTGATAGACACAAGAAAAAGGATTAAAATAACACAAATATAGAATAGCACAGTCTACCACCTGTAGGGGAAACACACACACACAGACACACACAGACATACACACACACACACACACACACACACACACAAGGGATTGAATTTTTAAAGAGGAAGGCTGTTGTGATGACAAGAAAGGGTGGAGATGCATTCCCAGGGTGTCTCCAGAATCCGCAGGAGCTGCAGGACAGCACTTAGCCTGTGACTTCTCCTGCCCCAGAAGCCAGTGTCACCAAGTGACAGCTCGGTGGCTTCTGTGAAATAAGCTATGGTTCCTGCTGTTTCTAGTTTCTGAGTTTCAGAAGCTGCTCTAGCTGATTCTTTTGCCTATTAGGGGTCTCCCAAAGCCTGACCTAAACAGGCTGAGGGCAGAGGGGGCTCAGGTGCGTTCAGGGAACAGCCAGAAGATTCAGGTCCCAGCACTTGTTAGCTAATCTCTGAGGCTCTTCATCACATTCAAAACAAAAAGTAATTGGTCTCTCACTGAATTCTTTCTGTGATGAGACATCAAGAACCTGAGCTGCTTTAAGTCATGAGACCAAGTGTGTGAGCTCAGTTAAAGGACTATGGATTCAAGTCCCAATCTGGATTTTGGCTGGGTTCAAGTCCCGGCTCGTGGGTTCAAGTCCCAATCTGACTTGCACGGTTTCAGCTGGTGACCACGAAGGGACAGTGATAAGACTACAACAAATTGGGAGGAAATTTTTGCAAAAAAGTGAGATGGACCTTAAGATCTTGGCACCAAATATTGTTGACTCTATCATTGTATAGAAAATTTCATCTCTAGAAGCAAGAGGAACTACAATCCTGCAGCCTGTGGAACAAAAACCACATTCACAGAAAGACAGACAAGATGAAAAGGCAGAGGGCTACGTACCAGATGAAGGAACAAGATAAAACCCCAGAAAAACAACTAAATGAAGTGGAGATAGGCAATCTTCCACAAAAAGAATTCAGAATAATGATAGTGAAGATGATCCAGTACCTCAGAAGAAGAATGGAGGCAAAGATCAAGAAGATGCAAGAAATGTTTAACAAAGATCTAGAAGAATTAAAGAACAAACAAACAGAGATGAACAACACAATAATTGAAATGAGAAATACACTAGAAGGGGCTTCCCTGGTGGCGCAGTGGTTGAGAGTCTGCCTGCCGATGCAAGGGACACGGGTTTGTGCCCTGGTCCGGGAAGATCCCACATGCCACGGAGCGGCTGGGCCTGTGAGCCATGGCCTCTAAGCCTGCATGTCTGGAGCCTGTGCTCCGCAACGGGAGAGGCCACGACAGTGAGAGGCCCACATACCGCAAAAAAAAAAAACAGAACAAAAACAATACACTAGAAGGAAACAATAGCAGAGCAACTGAGGCAGGAGAATGGATAAGTGACCTGGAAGACAGAATGGTGGAATTCACTGCTGCAGAACAGAATAAAAAAGAAGGAAAAGAAATGAAGACAGCCTAAGAGACCTC
>NW_020174923.1:15372739-15373224 GCF_003031525.2 Neophocaena asiaeorientalis asiaeorientalis
AGAGACCCACTTCAGACCTAGGGACACATACAGACTGAAAGTGAGGGGATGGAAAAAGGAATTCCATGCAAATGGAAATCAAAAGAAAGCTGGAGTAGCAATACTCTTAATTAGACAAAATAGACTTTAAAATAAAGACTGTTACAAGAGACAAGGAAGAACTCTGCACAATGATCAAGGGAACAATCCAAGAAGAAGATATAACAATGATAAATATATATGCACCCAACATAGGAGCATCTCAATACATAAGGCAAATGCTAACAGCTGTAAAGGGGAAATTGACAGTAACACATTAAAATTGGGGACCTTAACACCTCACTTACACCAATGGACAGATCATCCAAACAGAAAGTTAACAAGGAAACACAAGCTTTAAATGACATAAAAGACCAGATAGATTTAATTGATATTTATAGGACATTCCATCCAAAAACAGCAGATTACACTTTCTTCTCAAGTGCACATGGAACATTCTCCAGGAT
>NW_020174923.1:15373234-15403537 GCF_003031525.2 Neophocaena asiaeorientalis asiaeorientalis
GAGAATTCAGATTGTCACATAGAAGCATTTGTTCCTTAAAACGCCATCAGCCCAGCCTGGGTGGGCACACAGCTCCAATCCTTTACATCCATAGCCAGACGCCCAGAGCATCCTAGGATCACTGCTACGTCTCTTACTGGGGTTTATAAAAACTTAGGAGGGGCCTGATAAGAAAGCTTAACTGATTTCTAGAAGAGCCGATGAGTAAAGATTCTCACTGCGTCCCTGATTGTCCCATGCAGTTAACAATAAAAGGAGGCTTACGGAGTATCAGGATGTTGGAGACGCAGACTGCTGCTCCCGAGAGGCGCCTCCACTAAAGCAAGTCTGTATTGACTTGGTCTTCGGCTAAGCCAGACGCTTGGAGGATTTCTGTTTCACCTGCCTGAGCTGTTACCACACAGGCCTTGCCGAAGCTGTGGAGTCCTGTCCACTCTACAGGGTGAACCGCTTTGGGAGCCGAACGATAAGGATGGCAGCGCCTCACCAGATCCTACAGGATAGCAGAGGGGGGAGCAGAAGGGGGTGGCCAATGGCAGGAGGGAACACAGGACAGTGGAATCAGAGAAGTAGGTCCAGTGTCCTATCCACGTTGAGAGGGTAAAAACCCTCAGTGCACACACTAGGAATGAAGTGGATTCTTGTTTTTACAAGGAAATTGTTAGTCCAGCCAGTGCAGGGTAGTGGTTACAAACTGTAGCATCAGGCAGATCTGAGTTCAAATGTTCACTCCATCACTTACTGGAAATAGGATCTTGGGCAACTTATGTGACTCCCTAAGCCTTGGTGCTCTCACTTATGATGTGGTGTGATTGTGGCACCTGTTCCACAGGGTTGTGAGCCTAACTGTGTACATGTAACACAATTAGCATGGTGCCCTCAATAGTGCTTATGCATTATTTTTATAAGGCAAGTTTTGACCAAACCATTTCACCCATAGACATTCCTACCCCTTTGGGCACTTGACCTCTCTCCTCTTTCTACATCTCCTCATACTTTAGATTCAGGGGGCAACGGAGAGGAATTCTATCACAGTCAGAGGTTACAAACTGACTAGGGGCTAGTGACAAAGAGGAGATCATGATTTCATCAGAGGGTTATGATTTTTATTTGCACTGAGTAGTAAATGTAACCATGATCATCAATTTAACAGGGCAGCAGCTTCTAGAGCCTTCCTCCCAATCTGCCAGAGTAGACTGTACATTTCTTAATGTTTTGTAAAGCTGTATGTGAAGCAGGAGTGTCCTGAATGTATGTTGAACAAATTGGGATGAGAAAGCACTGGTGGGTTTTGTAGTAGTCATTCCTGGAGTGTTGGTTTTCCTTCTCAGTAAATACTGGTATGGAAACCATCATTTGAGAGATTTTACCCATCATCAGCCCTGACTGATGTGGGGCTGGACAGTCTTCCCAGAGCTTCTGCAGAAAGGATCTGTATCCTCAGGGTCATTGTGCTGCCCCAGGGCCAACCTGAGCTCCACAAGTGTACAAAAGAGAGTTCATAGGGACTTCCCTGGCGGCCCAGTGGTTAAGACTCGGTGCTTCCATTGCAAAGGGCAAGGATTCGATCCCTGGTCAGGGAACCAAGATCCCGCATGTCACACGGCACAGACAAAAAAAAAAAAAAGAAACAAAAACAAAACAGAGTTCATACGCGGTAAACTGAAACTAACTGTCCCGTACTCCTTCAGTACCTCCAGTCATTTTAACCATGCCCGTTTTCCTCTCCAGGGCTTGTTTGTTGCCTTATGGGACCCTCACCCTTGGTGTTAGAGGTCTCTCATCTGTGAGCACCTACAGTAAAATGATAAGCTTATCTTTTCTCAATACAGATCCAATCGTTCAACAAGAAGGTCCAATGTGGGCAAGTGACACCAAGCTGAAGAGGCCAACTCGAGAGAGAAGAAACTTGGTCCCATCCTCACAGCTAATAACGGTGATGGAGAATACCCCCGAGAAAGCCAAAAAAAAAGACCTGAGTGCTCTCTCCCAGAAGGAACCACACCCAGCCCTATCCCAGGCCTTCCAAGGAACAAACAGTCCTCAAGAGTTGACCGAGTCCTTGGGGCCACCACTCGTAGCTACCACCTTGGAAGGGCCAAGAAGAAGGATGTTTCGGTTCAGAGATGAAGATTTTTATTCTGTTTTATGCTCAAACTCTGAAGAAGAAAATGATGACACTGAAGAGGAAACCCATGCAGAGGAAGAACTTTTGTTGGCTGGTATGCACCCGCTCCGTTCTCCTTCCAATCATAAGAGAAGTAGATTTCTTGGGACATTGGCCACTCAGGCCAAAAATAAAAGTTTTGAAGAAAGTCCTGCAAATTGCAGAGCGAATTCTGTAAGAAGAAGTGAGTCCAGTCATGGCTCATTACGAATTAGCAGTGCAATGCAGCTAGTGACAGGGCAGCCTTCCATCAGGCAAGGGATATTCCAAGACCCTGGGCGGCCTGATGGGGGGTCTGCTAAAGAGAAAGACAGCAGTGACAGTGAAAATGAGAAGACCTTTCATTCATGGGACACCAAATCCAAAAGCAGTCTGGAGGATGACCTTAATGCTGGAAATGTATTTCGTGATGTTATTTCTATGGAAGACAGGCCTGGAACCCATGATTATGAAAGAGATTGGCAGGCCCATTTAAGTGATTCTAATAATCCTCTTGGCTGTTTTCTTGCTGGTAGACCAACAGCTCCAAGATCATCAATGAATTCATCCTATAACACTCCAGGATCATTCACGCATTCTGCTCTGAGAGACGATACTCCAATAGACCTGTCCACATCATCTACCTTAGCTCCCCGTTCAGACTCGGAGGGAAGCTCCAGGTTTAATGTTCGTCAACCACTGTCCCCCATTAGAAATAGGAATCTATTTGCCAGTGCTGAAAACCACAGTTATTTTCCTGTAAACAGCGTGCATGAATTTGATGTCAGGGGAGCAGAACATATTACTTTAACAAGCCAATCTCAGGAGGCTCCATTACATACAGAAGATCTCTTACTAAATCCTCAAAGCAGCTTGTCCTTGGTGGAGTCTTCCAGCTCCTCTCCATCAGAAACGAATTTACAAGGCCACTTACATGTGCCCAGGTCCCTGCAAGAAAATATACCTTTTAATTTCTTTGCAGTGTCTGAGTTCCCAAATCAAAATGACAATGGGAGCAGAATGGAGGTCCCTGGCGTCACCGATGAAAAGGAAGCCACTAAAATAAAGGCAGACCCTGAGAAACTCAAGAAATTACAAGAAAGGTGAGGAGTTTTCATAATTATATGAATATACATATATATTTCTAAATTCTATTTCTCTAACATGAAAATAAGCAGTGCTTTCCTTAAAGGGTCATGGGGATTCTAAGTCAAGGGAGGCCCTTCCTTGACATTTTAATGATTTCTTCTTTCAAGAAAATTGTCTAGTTTGTTGCTTTTAAAATATATGTCTCTACAAAGAAACGTTTGGTGTTCCAGCCCAATTTCTTCAGTATTCCCAAAGTGTTTTTTTCCTTGAATACCATAACTTTAAGAAAGGCAAGCAACTATATTCCAATAAAAAATAAATAAAATTTTTAAAAACAAAGAAAATAAAAGGCAAGTTTGCCAAATATAAGGGTTTTGGGGTTTGCTTGTTTGTTTTTGGCCGCACCTTGAAGCTTACAGTTTCTTAGTTCCCCGACCAGGGATCGAACCCGTGCCCCCTGCAGTGGAAGCATGGAGTCTTAACCACTGAACCTCCAGGGAAGTCCCAAGGGTTTCTGACTTCTACATAGGGCTTCCCTTTCCCCCTAGCAATTAGGAACCAAGATTTTTTTATGAAATGGTTGTTATCTCCCCAGAGAAGGAGCCATTCAGCACTTGGAAGTTCACCAGCTCTCCCCCATGAGCTCTGCGCAAATCCAACCAACAGTTCTAGAATTTGAACCTTCCAAACTAAAAGGCCGGTCTCCAACAGTTGCCATAGCTACCTCAGTTCTCTGAAGGGCCACGCTGGGTGACCACTGCTTCCATTTTACGTGCTGCTTCTCATGCACAAGAAAGAGAAAAATAAGATCTTTTTTGAATTGCTCTTTTCTTTGATCTCTCCTTTCTTGTGAGATGATTTTGGGATATTTCACAACTATGAAATGCAATACTTTTTAAAGCTGTCGTTAAACACCATGTCGGGATTTGACCATTTAATTTATGATAGGTGTTACCATGCCCTGATATTGGCTTACTGATCTGGAAAGTGATTCTTTGAATGCGAGCCCTCTTTTTTGTGTTAGTATGGCTCACTGGGTCATTAATTATCCCATTGATATTCATCTGTAAGTGGGAAAATTCCATGGCAATGAATCTGAATGCAAAAAGAAGGAAAAGATACGACTTAGAATGCTCACACACTCCTGTCTATCATTCGACTGCAGGAATGAAGTAATTTCCTTGTTAGCAGCACCTTTTTTTTTTCCATATCAAACAAACTACCAAAAGACAGACCCAGGGTTAAGGGCCAAAAGGTCTCAGCACCCATCCATCCTCACCTACCCAAAAATACTCTTCAAACCCACTTGGCAGGGGTCTGGACCTCCACCATCCCAAAGCAATGCCTTCGGGCTAAAAATGACTTCTTTTAAAAATGCACCCACTTCTAGGTGTAGTAATGCATTAAACAGCTACTATTTGTGTACTTCGTTTATCACTGTCTTTTTTTTCTGTATACAATAAACCTTATGCTTTTCTTATTATTTCAGAATTATTCATTTTAGGAAGTATTAAAAATATAAACTTAAAAGAAAAATCACCAATAACCCTATAATCCAGAGAAAAGCACTGTAAAAAACTCTTTCCAGTCTTTTATCTTTGCATATAAATGCAATTTTTAGTAAACATTGGTTCATATTTTATAATATGCCTTATTTTAAGATTTCAAGCCCATTTCTCAATGCCACTTACACTCTTTAAAATGTTCGCTTGAGTTAAAAAAAATAAATAAATAAAAATAAAGACATCCCCAAATCTCTAAAAAAAAAAAAGAAAAAAATATGTTTGCTTGATTAGTTAGCTTGATACATACAAACAAGCATATAACATACGCACACTCTAGAGAATTAGAAGCAGAACAAAACCCGGGCATCCCTGTGCCCACCTTCCAGCGAACAGAACATCACTGGAGCTTGGGAGCCCCTCACTCACTCTATCTCCTCATCTCCCTCCTTCATCTCCTCCCTCCCAACCCCCTAAACCCTCTGGAAATCATTCTTGCATTGCAATTATCATTCCTTTGCTTTTTAGTTTCTTGTTGGAAGTTTTTTTGCTTCATGGCTTCACCATATGAGCATATGTATTCCTAAACAACACTTTGTATATATTTTTGAATTCTGTAGAAACGTTACTATTATTTTTGAACTCCCTAGAAATGGAATATCTGTTCTTCCGTGACTCGCTTTTTCCCCTTACATCGTTAGCCAGATGCATCCTGGTTGATGTTTTGGGGCTTTAATGCATTTGCTTTCACCACTACAGACAATTTCGCCATTCTCCTGTCGATGGACATTTGGGTCCTTTACTGTTTTCTGTACACAGTGCTGCATGAACATTCTTGTAAACATCTCCTGGTGCACATGGGAAGAGTTCTCTGGGATATTTATGCAGGAGCGGACTTGCTGGACTGGCGGGTAGCACAGCTTCCACCATACAAGTAATGCCAATGTATTGTCTCAACAGTGATGTATACTGTTGTCCATCCTTGTCAGCACTTGTATTGATTGGCTTTACAAATTGTCACCAGTCGCACGGGAGTAAAATGATACCGTGGCTTTAATTTACATTTTCATGACTGTTAGTAAGGTTAGGTGTTCTGTTGGCTCTTTTTAAATTTTTTTTGGCCACGTTGTGTGGCATGCGGCATCTTAGTTCCCTGATCAGGGATCGAACCTGTGGCCCCTGCATTGGGAGCAGGGAGTCTTAACCACTGGAGCACAAGGGAAGTCCCTGTTGGCTCTTTTAAATGTTAAATGACCATTTCTATTTCTTCTTCTATAAAATGCTTATCTATGTCTTCTGCCCATTTTTCTTTTAGAATATATATATATTTAAATCCTTTATACAGTCTAGCTGTTAATCTGATTCTCTGACAGTTATGTGTTGGAAATATCTTTTCTCAATTTGTAGTTTGTCTCTCCTCTTTCTTGATGTTTTTTAATGAAAATAAATTCTTAATTTTAATGTAGCCAACTGTATCCATCTTCTTTACAGGTTGTGATTTGTACCTTGTTGTCTTAAGAAATCCTTTGCTAACCTGGGGTCATTATGACATTCTTCCTATTTTCTTCCAAAATCTCTACAGTTTTCCTGTGCACGTTTAGGACTTCATGTGAAATGAATTTTGGACTTAAGTGTGATATTTAATTTGTGGTGTGAGGTATGCATTGTGAATACCAATGTGTCCCAGGATCTTTCCCCTGCAGAGCCACATCTGTCACATAACATAACTATAAATATATAAGTCTGTCTCAGGGCTCTCTGTTCTGTTTTTTTGTTGTTGTTTTTCCCTAAGGCACACCATCTCAATGACTGAAGATTTATAAGTTTATAAGTGCAAAAGCCTCCCTCCCCACTTTGTTCCTTAAGAGTCCTTGACTATATACATTTAAAAATCAGCTTTTGGGGATGTTCACTGGAACTGCATTGAATCTATAGATTATTTGGGGGAGAACTGACATCTTGGAGACATCGAGTCTTTCTTTGGTAAACGGGGCATATCTCTTCTTTTATTTGTGCCCACCATGAGATAGTATAATTCTGTTCCTTTTCATTGAACTTCCCTTTCTTGGGGAGAAAACTCTTTTAAGACACTGAGCATACACTCCTATATCCACAGTAATGTCCATTTCTTCCTCTCCTTTGATTTTAGTCTCTAGCCAGTTTTGCTTTCCTTGACCAGAGATTCCCTAGGCCCATGAGGATTCTAAAGAACAAAAAATTAGCCTTAGATTCCTCAAAAGCCTCCCTACAGGAACATCAACCAGCTATTGACTCACCATTTATGAGACACAAATACGTTTGCTTACATTTTCATTAATTCCATCTTCATCACATTCCAGCAGCTTATATTCTGGAATGTTAGCAGTTTATTGGCAAGGGTTGAGTTACTGGTGAGTTCACGTCCAAGTTCACTGGTTCATCACTCATCCCAACCAACATCTACCGAGTGGTCTCCACATGCCAATACTTTACCAGACTCCAGATGCACTTTATTGTCTGCACAACAGGTTCACCCTCATCACCCCCTCCAGGCCGCCCCATGACCCTATAAGTGGGTAGCAGTAGTCGGATCATCATGGCTTTACACATGAGGAAACAGAGACCTGGAAAGCTCAAGCGCCTTGTCCAAAGTCATCAAACTCACAAGTTTTAGAAGCAAACCTCAAAGGCAGGCCCTGGCGGGTGCGGGGAGAAGAGCTCCTAGCCTCTGGCTCAGTTTCCCTCTGGAGCTCTTGCCCAACCTTTGGATGTGTGACAGGAGCGCTGATGCTCCTGGTTAGCTCACACGGATCAATAACTGCAAAGGAGCCTGACTTAAAAATCGTGAACCTAGGGACTTCCCTGATGGTCCAGTGGTTTAGACTCTGCGCTTCCACTACAGCGGGGGCGGGCTTCGATCCCTGGTGAGGGAATTAAGATCCCACATGCTGCGGGGTGTGGCCTAAAAAAAAGGAAATTAAAAAAATTTTTAAATACCTCTACCACCTGCCTGCTGCGGCCTAAAAAGAAAAGAAAAAGAATCCCTGACCCTGTTATCAGTAACCGTCATACCGGGAAGAATCTTCAGACCCACGCTCTGGGAGCTGGTATTTGCGGAAACTGCAAACGTGTAGACTCCTGGTGACGAGGGCTTGTTTTCCACTTAGTCTCCTGGAGGAGGACTCTGAGGAGGAGGGAGACTTGTGTCGCATCTGTCAGATAGCCGGGGGTTCCCCCGCCAATCCCCTCGTGGAGCCTTGCGGCTGCGTGGGAAGCCTGCGGTCTGTCCATCCGGAGTGCCTGAAAAGATGGCTGAAAGTGAAAATAACATCAGGTAGGTGGGAAAGTAGGAACGACACACGTGCTGCATACTTAACACGAGGCGCCGCCCTGTGGGACTCGCAGCCTTGACGACAGCTCACGGCAGCAGTCGCTCGGGGGGAAGGGGGCCCTTGCTCACAGCCCCCGAAGGACAGGGGCAGGACTAAGCTGCCTTCAAATTATGGGAGGGAAATGAGTTTTGTTTTGTTTTGTTTTCAAGGCTCAGGGAAGAATCCTGGAACGTGCTGTCGAATTTTACCCCTGCTCGAGGCCTGAGCAGAGATGCTAAGATTGCCTCCCAGGAGGAAGGAAACTAGAATTGGGTCTATGGTTGGGTCTCAGCAAACACACAGCGGCCACGGCAGCTGGTAGACAGACCAGTTCTGCTTCCTTTTACTTGGGGAGAGGGGTTGGGGTAGCACCTAGGAGCTGAGCCCAGCTGCCCTTTTGCGGCAACGAAAAGAGCAGTGATCTAATTTTTCTGCCGCCATATTAGATAAAGAGAGTCCCATTGTGCTCATTTTGTCAGCTCTGTCTTTAACAGATCTTGTAACTGGGTGTGAAACCCCGTTCTCAACTCCCGAGGGAGGTTATAACCTAAATACAGCCATGTCAGTAGGTCGGCTGTAGTTTCCTTGGCAGAGAACAGGAGATTTCTTCAAAACATTTGGGAACAAGAGCAACTTGAATAACAACAACAAAAAAAATAGGACGCCAGGGCTTCCCTGGGGGCGCAGTGGTTGAGAGTCCGCCTGCCGAGGCAGGGGACGCGGGTTCGTGCCCCGGTCCGGGAAGATCCCACATGCCGCGGAGCGGCTGGGCCCGTGAGCCATGGCCGCTGAGCCTGCGCGTCCGGAGCCTGTGCTCCACAACGGGAGAGGCCACAACAGTGAGAGGCCTGCGGACCGCAAAAAATAAAAAAAAAAAAAAAAAAAGGACGTCAATGCAAAGAACACTTCGCTTCAAAAAGACCTAAGGCTTTTAGACTCCCCTTTCTGAGAACTTTTTACCCCAGAGCCAGATGCTGTTTCGCTTCTCCTCCATGTTCTCCTCCTTGGTTATCATTGTGCCAGACAGCCCAGGAGACCTAGAACTTGACCCTGTCCCCGTGGCGTGTCACCACGCCCCCTCAGCAAGCACAGCACACCATTTAATCAGGCGATGAACACACAGGATGATCCCGTTAACTGTCTCCTCCCTGAGGCCCTTTCTCCACGTCTGCAGGAGAAATGTAGGAGCGCCCACTGCCCGAGCTACTTAAATGCATCTCCACACAGTGAGCAGGGTACCCAGCCCTTCAGAGAGCAAAGAACAAGTGGATCTCAGCCGCTAATGACTATGCTGTGCATTGCTTTATCTTACGAGAAATGTGGGCTAATTAAACATCTAGCACAGAAAAAATTACTCATGAGATGTGTGATGAAAGTACTGCTAAATGCTTGTAAATGCTAATGCTGGTCTGGGTGTGATCTGGCAGGATTAGATTGGAGGACACATGGGACCTTCCACAGCCTTAAGTATTATAGAATGATGCTTAAAAAAAAAAAAAAATCAAGTCAACAAAATGCAGATAAGGGATCGCTGTTCATCCTTGTCTTTTGAAATTCTCTATTATTTACTACTTCTTTGTATCCCCAGTGGGGAAAAATAGAACTGGGGTATAAAACCCTATTAGTCCTCTGTTTTGTTTTTTGGCTGTACCTCTTGGCTTGTGGAATCTTAGTTCCCAACCAGGGATTGAACCCGGGGCCCCCTGCAGTGAAAGTGCAGAGTCCTAACCACTGGGCCGCCAAGGAATTCCCAGTCCTCTGTTTTCTAATGCATAAAATAAACACTAGTACATCATTAGCCAAAATGCAGCACCTACACCAGGGGGAAAGGGCATATGGCAACACGCTTGCTTAGACGTAACAGCCACAGATCTGCATCTTCCACTTTTGCACTGGGGAATAGGATAAGCGGAGGAAAAAGTGCTGATCTAGAATTCACGTTAAAAAAAAACCCAACAAACCAGCAACAAAGGAAGCCTTCTCCTGTTTCCTTTCCCAAATGAGGCTGAACTCAGGCTCAAGCATTGGCCCCAGATACTGCCATACCAGTGCCCACACATGGCCCCAGGGTCCCTCACTCTTCTCAGGTGGCAAGTCACCTGGGCAGGAGTAAGACAGATTTTTAAGCCACAGATCGAGGATAGCTTCTGCCACCAATTCGGTCCTTACTAATTTATTTGCTCGGACCGGTGTTAGATCTGCCAGGAAAAACAACAGTAACATAGACATAATATTCACTCTTCTGGCAAACACTTGTGTTACCGACTCTCAGCCTCCGTGTAGTAATTCTAATTTTATGAACCAATATGTTTATATTTAAACACAAAGCAAGACCTGTTATTTAAAACAGGTGAAATTCCTGGGAATTTCACTCACAGGAAGCTTGCATAATAATGAAAATGATGACAAAGGAAATTTTTTGGATCTCAGGTTCAAGGTCATTTTCTACCTTGAGCCTGAAGAAAAGAAAACTGACTGACTTTAAAAAGGAAGGCCACTGAAATGCAGAATTCCTAACACACACACAAATTCGCTCGCAAAATGTCAACACCAAAAGGGTTACGTGTAACAAAATTCTTTAATTTAAGGAGCAGATCTTGGCGCTGTGAAAACCTGTGAGATGTGTAAACAAAGCCTGCTGGTCGACCTGGATGATTTTAATGTGGCCGAGTTCTACCAGAAGCACCAGCAGTCCCGGGTAAGAGCTGCTCACACCCGCTCTGGGTCCACAGGCTAGAGTCGGGTAGAGGCACAAGGTAGGAAGAAACTTGCCCTGATACAAGGAACGTAGAAGCCCTGTGCAGGGGGTGAGTCTGGGAGTCTCCTAATTTAGCTCGCTTCTCTGAGAAGGTCTGTTACTAAATTGGACCACTGGAGAGTTGGAAGACTTGGTTGCCCTTGGTTGCTTGGTTGCTAAGGTCCCACTGCCGTCAGGGACAAAGTAGGAAGCTACGGTAGCTGACTGGACACACAGAAACAGGAATAGTCTGGCAAGCTTCATGCCCAAATTTGCTGAAATAATTTAATAACAAGAGAAAAAAATTAGGGTCTTGGAGGAAATAGTCTCCAATTTATATTATCAAGTAACTCTGGGGTAACAAGGAACTGCTTTGCTCAAGGTTTAAAACCATGTAGTAAGCACCTACTGTGTGCTTTTTTTTTTTTTTTGGCTGTGCTGCTCGTCTTGTGAGATCTTAGTTCCCCGACCAGGGACTGAACTCAGGTCCTCAGCAGTGAAAGCACCGAGTCCTCACCACTGGACCACCAGGGAATTCCCCTACTGGTTAAAAAGGTGCTTTTTAACACCTCGTGAATTAATTCTCCTGGGGCATTTGGATTGAAGTTCTAATACTGTGAAAGAGTTAACCTTAGGTGGGAAGGTGATTTATGCCCAGGATAATAGTTCACCGCCCAATTCTCAGGCAAACAATCTTCTCTTTAGAGCTGTACTGCCCAATATAGAAGCCACAAGCCACAGGTAGCTCACGAACAAGTGGTTACTTCCAGCTGAGATGTGTTGTGTTATACACCAAATTTCAAAGGCTCAGTATAAAAAAAAAAGAGTAAAATATCACATAAATAATTTTATATTAATTATGTGTTGAAATGATAACATTTAAAATATACTGGGTTAAATAAAATATATTGCTGAAATTAATTTTACCAGTTTCTTTTTACTACTTTAATGTGGCTCCTAGAAATTTTCAGGTTACATATATGGCTTGCATTGGTGGCTCAGACTGTATTTCTACTGGGTGGTGGTGCTGATCTGGAAGATGCCTTGAACCACATAAGCAGTCAGTAGATATTTTATCAAAAGAAGAGAGCCCATCATTACCATTAAAATTCAAGACTGACCTCCCTCATCACACAATTAGGAAAAACATGATTAATAATCACGACTGTAAAGCACATAATTTAAAAACTATAAAATCACTGTTAGCAACTAAAATGTCACTCTTCAGAGGAGTCACTTTGGCTTTCAGATCATTAGCTTGTCTGTATCCAGACCTTTTTTTGCAAAAAGCACAGCTGAGTCAAAATGGTGCCCGTGAGTGTGGGCAATCCTGTAGTTACCTTTTTAAAATCCTAAGGTTGCTAGACAAGAAAGGAAGAAAGGATGAAAGGAAGGAAGGAAAGGGAGGGAAGGAGAGAGAGAGAGAAAGAAGGGAAGGAGAGAAGGGAGAAAAGAATGGAGATTTGAGCAGCATAACCAATAAGTGTGATATAATGGACATAACGCCATCCCAGCCTTGAAGATTGGGCGTCAGGAAGTTGAGGGGAGGGAGGCGGAGAGAAAGGAAGAAAAAAGTAGTTTCCTGAGAAAACAATTCAGTATTTTGAGTCCCTACATTTTGAGGCCTGAGGGTCTCAAATCACTCAGTCGTAACCCCCAGGCCCTGAGATCTGAGATGAGAAACAGAAGCGACTCACATTCTTGGACCCTGAGGATGCTGCAGTCAAACAACTGAAAGGAACCAGGCCCTCTTGAGTGCCTGAGGTCAGGGTGCCAGCTAGATGCAGACAGCTTCTCTGAGGTCATTTCAAAGAATGGATTATTTCAGGGAGTGGAGCCTGCGGGACTTCCCGGGAAGGACAAGACCAGGCAAGGCCGGGTTACCCGGATCCCACCAGCATATTCTGCAGGGATCACCACCTCCATGCAGCCCAGGGGAAAGTCTTGTCTAGTAAAGACCCCTGTTGGTCCCAAGCATTTTCACCTTGTTCTCCCTCTGCGAAGCTGCTGCCGCCACCACATACAGCTGGCTCACCAGTGGCGCTTGTAGAACTGGCTCTCTAACAGCAGCTTTTTCCAGTTGCACAAAAATGTGTGCATGCGTGTAGCCCGAGGCAGCCCACCCCGCCAAAAAGCACACCAACTTTGACTAAGATGTGAACCTAAATCCTATTCCCTTCCCCAGAGTGGCCCTGTGGCCTTGAGGAAACTACACCAACCCTGGATATCTCAGTTCTCTCATCTGTAGGAAGTGGGAGATGATAATTCCTACCCCGAAGGATTGGATGTAGGAAAGGACCCCAGTACATCACCTAAGACAGTGCCTGAGCAGAGAAGATTCTTGGTGAATGAGGACCGTCATATTACAGCCCCAGAGATGCCTGACCTCTTTAGACTCAAGGGAGAAAGCTAAGGGTACCCGGACCAAGCCAGAATCCATCACGGAACAAAGCCAGCTGGCCCCCCCAGGGGTCATACCTGTAACCTCGGCCTCACTGCATCCTACCAGCTGAGAGAATGGGCTATGAGCATATTCTAAAAAGAACCGTGAAAGTAATTGTGTCAGCCAGGGTCTGGGCAGGAAAGAGATGATGGCACATGCACAAGGGGCGAGTGATGAGAGCTGAATAAAGGGCCAAAATGTGGATAGTAAAAGCAACGAGGAATGATTAGGCACTCTGGGACCGGCAATTGACCACCCCTAGGCCTGGAGTGACAAGGGGAGGGGGCAGTTATCAGGAGGGCTGTTGCTACAGGAGAGAGTCACCACCAGCCTGCGACCTTCAGTAGGGGAAAGCTGCCATGGCCACACCACTGCCCAGCAGAGAGGGAACGAGGGGAATAACTACCCCAGCCCCTCTCTCTTCTCCCGCCCTCTGGTCTCCAGCTAGGGTCTCCCATTGGTTGAACCCAGTGGGGAGCCAATGATGGGCCACAGAGCAGGGTGGAAAGTGTATCTGGAGGGGAAAATGGAAAATATCCAGCACGGTAATTACACGACATAGAGGCAGAAGAGAGTTCAAATTAGTTTCAGTGAGAACTTGACAGGCTGTCAAAGCCTTTTGAAAATGCCCTTCATTATAATCACAGGAAGAAACGAGATTGACAGACCCACCCTGGTGGGAGAACAAAGGTCCCAAGAACCAACGTGCAATATTTATCTGCTGATGGAAAGCAGTTCGGCTCGCACTTTTACAGCAGTTCTGTTCCGATGGCCCGTGGTGAATTCACTGCTGTCTGTTTGCTAACAGTCTGAGTTAAACTTGAGACACTAGGGAAGTGTGACTTCGACAAGTTCAGAAACTCTCCATGGATGAAGACCAGAGTAACTGTCATTTAGCACAAAGATAACAAGGATGGAATACAATCTCCGCTCGTCCCCAGGTGGGAGACCCTTGACCCTTGGAGGCTGATGTGCACACCTGTGCTTCTGAGGTCCAGGCCCTTCTTCCGACTCCCAAACCCTGGTTCCTCTGGGCCCTCTAAGCCAACCCTCAACGCCGTTCACTCCTTGGCAAATGGGTTCCCTTCTTGAGAAGTGGGGTAGCTGATGCCAAACGCAGACATGTACCCAGAGAGGGTCAAAACCAGAAGAGGCTTAGAACTGGTTTCCGCTCAGACTGGCCTGCACTTAACCTCAACTCACTGACTAGCAAACTAACTCACTAACTTATTTTCTTGTGCATTTTTCACATTTAGATTTTTTTTGGTTTTCCTTAGTTATAAAAATCACAAACACACAAAAGTCTCCCATAATTGAAATTAACATTTAGCTGCATGTGTGTGTGTTTTTTTTTTTTTCTATTAAAATACTGATGCCTGGGCTCAGCCCCGGAGATTCTGATTTAATTAGTCTGGGATGGGACCAGGGGCCAATTTTTTTTTTTTTTTTAAGTGTGGAAAAATACACATAACACAGAAGTTTAACTCAATAACTTTTTTTTTTTTTTTTTTCAGTACGCAGGCCTCTCACCACTGTGGCCTCTCCCGCTGCGGAGCACATGCTCCAGACGCGCAGGCCCAGCGGCCACGGCCCACGGGCCCAGCTGCTCCACGGCACGCGGGATCCCCCTGGGCCGGGGCACGAACCCACGTCCCCAGCATCAGCAGGTGGACTCTCAACCACTGCGCCACCAGGAAAGCCCAAACTTTTAAGACACATGTTGAGTGCCTGCTGTATGCCAGATACTGTGCTGGGAGATACAGCAGTGCCCACGGTCAACACAGTCACTGACGTATAGTGGGGAAGTGGACCAGCAGGCAGGGACCCCGGTGTGGGAGGATCAGAGCAGGGGGTGGACGAGCAGCTGTGGACACAGCGCAGAGAGGCCTGACCTGCTCTCAGGACCAGAGAGACCCTCCCCACAGAGGAGCCATTTAAGACCGGAGAGGAAAAAGAGTGAGCCCTCCACGGCAGAGGCTCTTGAGGGCAAAACCCTCTACTCACGTGGGAGACAGACACCTCACCCAGCCTCTGACCACTGGCTGTGGACACACCCAGCAGGTGCCCAGTCCGCACTCTCAGTGGTCTCTGAGGTGCGCATGGGCTCGGATTAGTGTATGTTTTCCTGGTTTGGTTCATTGCTGCCTGTGGCCTCTAACACTGAAATTCGATTATCCCTCCATCTCTCAGACACTGAGCGGCTCCCTTGGGCCCCGTAGGGTCAAGGCTTGTTACCAGACTTGGAGCAGCTAGATTAGGAGCTCCTATAGGCCTGGAGAGCGGCCCCCTGAGGCTAAAGCAGCCGGAGTGGGGGGGTGCCCAGGACCTGGACTAAGCGCCTTGGGCTACGGGCATCCAGTGGTCCAGTCACTGGCTGGCAGCAGTTCACCCCCGCCCTAACTCAGAGATGCCTGAGGGCTTCCCTGGTGGCGCAGTGGTTGAGAGTCCACCTGCCGATGCAGGGGCCGCGGGTTCGTGCCCCGGTCCGGGAAGATCCCACCTGCCGCAGAGCGGCTGGGCCCGTGAGACATGGCCGCTGAGCCTGTGCTCCGCAACGGGAGAGGCCACAACAGGGAGAGGCCCGCGTTCCGCAAAAAAAAAAAAAAAAAAAAGAGGGGGGAGGCCCCCCTGCCCAAAAAAAAAAAAAAAAAAAAAAAAAAAAGATGCCTGAAAATTCAGCCCAGCAGGCATTCCACACCCACCACCCACCTCCCAGCAGTGCTGCCCGCGAAGCAGCCCCACATCTTCCCATGTGCTCTTTAACCTGGATGTGGGACTCACGCTTGACTGACTGGTTGGTTGATTGGTTTCTGAGTGGAAGGAAGAACTCCAGGATGACAGCAGGTAGAGCTCCAAGGAACATTCCAGGTTGCAAAATGGACCAGGAGAAAACAGGTTTAAGAAAAGTTTAGGTCACAGATTGTACACTCAAATGCCATAGAGGCCAGGCAGATGAACAAATGATCAGAATCTCCCAAGTGGCATCAGTTGGGAGTGGTGGCCATTGTGGCAAAATTGCGAATACTCTGTCCAACGGAAGAAGTACATGTCTGTCCTTCTTTCCTTCCTTCCTTCCAACCAGAGTACATCCACAGGCCGGATGCAGCTTACTGGCTACCAACTGTTGATCCTTAGTTTAAAGCAGGGGTTCTCAAAGATGGGTGGTCCCCAGACCACTAGCAATAGCATCACCTAGGAATTCATTAGAAATGCACATTCTTGGGCCACACTCAGACCCACTGAATAAGAATCTGGGGAAAGGGGTGCCCAGCAACTGTATTTTAAAAGGCCTTTTCAGTAATCCTGATACATGTTAAAGTTGGGGCCACTAGAGTCAACAGTCATCACTGGTCCAAAATTATACATTTTTTCCTCATTCTTTCATCTGTGCATATATTTATTGAGCACATACCATATACCAGGCATGGGCTAGGCACAGGGCAGGGGCAGGCGAGGCACATGTGGTCCTTGCCCTGAATTTTAGCTCTTGCCTCTTGTTGGATGTTTTCTCGGTTTTGCAAAATATCATGTCCACTCGTATTAGCTCATTTTGCCATAATGCCTTGAGAAACAGGCAGAACAGAGGCTACTTCTCCCCGTTTATCAATGGAGTCCCTTTGTCCATGCACAGTTAAAAGTCTGCCCAACATCGCAGGGCACGGTGGCCCCAGGCTGCCTATTCTGGGGGCCCAGGCCCCCTGTGTGATGGAGACGTGCCCTTGGCCCTGCCGCACAGGAGGGGCTCAGAGGGCCTCTGGCTGTCATTGCTCAGAAGCACAGGCCTGACTCGTTCCATCCTGGCCTCAGACAGATGTCCTTGGACACACGCAGTCACCTAATCACCCTCACTCCTGGGAGCATCCCATGAATATATCTGAAGACTTGACAGAACGTTCAGCCAGGCTGTTTCTTCAAATGGATTGTGTTGAGAATTTTCACCCGTAGCAAATCTCTTGACTGAAGTGAATTTTAACAAAATGAAGGGGCAGGAGAATAGGAAGAAAAACATCTGGCAGGTGGGCTGAGTGCTCCCGAGCCCCCGTCCACTGCTTCACATGCCTCTCCCTCCCCTGAAAGTCTCCCAACGCCCATCCCCACCTCTGCTGCTGCACGTGGGCAGGAAAGGGTGATGCAACTGGGTTGGGGCTGGGAGGGGAGGGAGCAGCTCCAGTAAATAACGCTCCAAAAACTAGCTCATTCTGCCCTTACCGAACAAATACCATGGACGGAACTCTTTCTGATAACAAATCCCTCCCACTTGTGGCTCCGAGTGTAAAGGATGACTCTGAGCTGACTATGAAATGCCTGCACCGATTGGCTGGCCCAGCCCTTTTGTCCAGCATCACAGGCTCTGCAAAGGGCACACATAAAGGAGCCGGGCCAGTGAGATTTATGGCACCGAGGAACAGGTTCCCTCCCACAGACCAGAGAAGAGACACAATCTGCTGGAAGTGACTTTTCAAATGATCTGCAGAAAACATTAGTGGATATTTTCCCATCTGCATGCCTCCAGGTCTTATGGAGTCATAAAAAGTAAATGATTTCCCTGAACGCTGTGACAAACCTAATAGTTCCAAGCCATTTTCTAGCTGATTGATTTGCCATTACGCATCAGAGTGTCTGTGAGCAGAAAGGCTTCCTGGCGAAGTGAGCGCTGGGGAGAGGGAGCCATCGGGAGCTCACAGGAGGCCACCGCACCAGGAAAAGCGAATGAGGGACAAGGCTTGGTTTGTGTGGAGGAACTAAACAGTATACCGGTAGTCTGGGAAGGCTTCCCAGAGGCAGTGGCTCCTGAGAAAGACCGCAAAGGAGGCACCAGCTCTTGGGGAAGATGGGAGGAGGCCATTAACACAGAAAAAACGTAGCAACAAGCAACTTCCTCTCTGCCTGCTCTAGGCCAAGGTCAGGAGAGAAAGGCTAAAATAGGAGGCAAACCGCTCAGGACAGTTGACTAGAGCCTTTAAAGACGGGTCTGTCTGTAGGGTGGTGGAGGGGTCTCGAGCAGTGACCTTGGGGCCAGCGGTCACCAAGATCTGGAGCTGGCCCCAATGCAGAAGGAAGAGCAAATCGATCTTTGCTCAGCTTGGGCACCTTTTCGGGCAGCTGTTTCGTCCTGGAAGAGGTGTGTTCTGCGCCAGCTTCCTGAGCTGCCCTCGACGGGATGGGAACAGGATGATGGGCCTGTGAAGCACCTCGGGCCACCGAAGAAGGAAGGAGGAGGCACTGAGATGCTCACTGGGTCAAGTCCGAGCTTCGGTTCTCCTGGGAAAATGGTGCCGAGCTTTCCCAAGGGTGATGTCAAGGGCCATGCCCTCTGCAGGGGATTTTACTCCCCCAGGGCTTCCTGAGCACCGTCTGGCCCATTCCCGACCCTCCCACCCTGGAGATTGGACATGAGGACAGATGGGGCAATAAAGTGGCAGGCAAGGAGGAGTCATCACTAATCCACGAATTTACTGAGGGTCGATGCAGGTCCACAGGGTGAGGCTCTGGAGGACAGATGCCCAAAGGAGCCGAGGACAGAGGCACCGTGGTCATCCAGACAGCCAGATCCTCCCTGGGAACCTCCCCGTGCTCTCAGCACCAGTGAGAAAAATACAATCCACCTCACCCACCGAGAAAAAGCAAAAACATTAACACGTGCGAAATGCTGTGTACAGAGTAAAGACAAATGCTTAGGACTCAGGGGGGGAATGACTAGATCAAATGAGGGTATCGTCAGGAAGCCTTCTGCAAGGAGGTGACACTGTGACAGCTGTAGAGGAAGTCGTGCACACAGCCTTAGAAAGGTGGGGAGCGGCAGAGGAGTATATGCACAACGGAAGTACCAAAACAAGCCAAGAGACCACACAAGACAGAGCATGAGCAAAGGCCCTGAGGTTCACAGGGCACGCCCTCTCTGGGGGTCAAATGATCATAGAACAGCCAGGGCGGGTGGGGAGTCGGGGAGCCCCTAGGTGAGACCATCGTCACGCCCATTTGTAAAGGGAGAAACGTACAGAACTAAGGCCTGAGGCCCTTTCCCTGGGCAAACGAGGGATCTAGGAGAATCAAGTGCCCCTCCCACCCCCGTGGCACCTGTGCCCCAGATTCTCCTACAGACAAGCCTGCCTTCCTAAGACACACATCTCATCGTGTTTACCTCTCTACTCAGAGGCCAGCAGCTACACACATACATATACACAGCATGACGTCCAAACACCTCAGTTCTGCCTAACATGGTCTCCCACCTTACCATCTCCCCGGCCCATGCCAAGATTTTTTAAAAATTCAAAACACCCTCCCCATATACTCTAGCCACACCAGCGAGCAGAGAATTTTGCCCAACATACGCTCTGCCCTCTGTGTGTGTGCCAGCATGCAGTGCCTCTGTCTGAAAGGCCCCGACCGCCCCCCATAGCCACCTACCGAAGTCCCTCCCATCCTTTAAGGACTAAAGATGCCATCCCCCACGTCACACGCAACCAGGCTCTTTCTTCCCCTTCGCATCTCCCTCGTGGCCGTTGACACATCCAGCTGCTACCGGAGCCATCTATGAATGAGGCGCTCTCTCCCACATCACAGGAAGGGGTCCCAGCAGGGAGATGAGACCTTTTGCCCTGTGTTCTCCAAACACCCAGCTCAAGGCCGTGGCAGGTAGCTGCTCAGTAAATGTCCACGGGGACTCCCTGGTGGCACAGAGGTTAAGAATCCGCCTGCCAATGCAGGAGACAGGGGTGTAAGCCCTGGTCCTGGAAGATCCCATATGCCGTGGAGTAAATGTCCACGGCCTGGGACTAAGCCTGGAGCTTTTTCAAGCATCTTCTACTAGGCAGTAAAGGATTCCAGGATGGCTGCCCGGCCTCCACCCTGGATTCCCCTTCTGCTCTGTTCTCTGGTCCTCCAGGACAGGGCTTGCCTTGGGGCTTGGGCTCTTGTCCTATTTCTTGTCCCCCCTTGGCCTGGTACCCTCCACCCCATGATTTAGACCATGTGTATTTTACAGATGAACTTAAGAGCTTCCTCGTCCACATGCAGGCACAGAACGAGCTGATGAATTCAGGCTTGTGCCTGGTGCTGCTGCTCCGTCTCTATGAACAGAGGTTTGCAGAACTCATGAGACTCAACCACGGTCAGGATGCAAGAGAGAGGGTGAGTCCGGCCCTGCCTGGACCGTCGGGCAGCAGTCCCACCAGCCTTGCCTTGCCGTTTATTAGATGTGCATCCACTGAGGTCCTCAAGGTCAGCTGGTGGGATATGGCACTGTCATCGTTAGGACTAAGACTTAGTGGCTGCTAGGTGTAGGCACAGTGGCCCTCCGGCTGAAAAGTAAGTGACAGTCACGTAATTGTTAAACAGGAGCCGTAATTAAATGGTCATGAATGGTCATATAAGCAAGTGAGTGTCTAGGGATATTTGCCCCCCCAGAATAGAGGCCAGCAAGGTTGCGGGGTCTGGGTGTACATTACGTGTGGATGCCCCCTGCCCAAGCAAGGAGGATCCGTGAGAAACAGGAACCCTCCCTGCCCCCAGCCAGGGAAGCTGTTTATTTTGCTTTGGATCCTAGGGTGTGTTATTCCAGCGTCTGTGTGTGTGTATGCCAAGAAACAAAGGTGCTGATGGGGTCCCATCTGTCATTAGAGAAGTGACAGTGTATTTACCAGAAATGATCATCTGTGGCTGCCCTTCCTTTAATAAGAGAACCGAGGCCCTCCAGGAGGCCCTGTGGCGTGGAGAGAGAAGCCTAGATCCACTACTCTACCAAAACGCGGGCGACGGACAGGCCGACCTCTGAAATGTACAAGCACACTTGGCTGTTGCCAGTCAGAACCCTAAGCCCCAGGGGACTGCCCTCCTGGTTAAATGCCTCCCTGTGGCCAGGCCAGGAAAGAGCACTGGCAGCTCAGGGGCACCTCCCTTACCTTAAAGCCACGCCAGGCGCTCACATTTTCTTAGTTGCGGGGTTGCCCGTACACCCCTTGAGGCTTGGAACTCAACCTCTGCTCACATCAGAAGGTCACCAGTGGAAAGAAAGCCAGTATGGCAGTGGGCAAGCCACTGATGGGGCCGCGAGACAGCTTTAGTGATGCTCTGCCCCCTTATCTGTTCCTCTCCTCTTCGCTTTCCTCTCCGTGTCTCTCCTCTTCTACCTCAAGTGGACAAGAGGCATCTGTCGGCCCCAGTCACTGCCTGGAGGCTGGACCCCACTGGCTCCAACCCAGTCCTCCACCATGGCCCCAGTCCTCGCACCACTGGAGGCCGAGGTGATCCGTTTGGAGCCGTCCCCTCTAGAAATGCTGGGTTCAAACCATTAATCGTAAGAACTCGAGATCTGTCCCTACATCTTTCTGACTTCAATTCTCCCCTTAGACCCTAAGCTCTCAATTAAGACAAAAGGCTGGGTCTTTGCCAAAGTTGTCTCCTCAGGAATCTCACCCTCTTTCTGACCCAGGCCTGTCCTTCCTTTCACTCTTCTGTAGTTTTAGTGGTGACATAAATTCCTCAGAGAAATACATTTTTTTTGAGAAAGAAGTACAGGAAGCAGGAAATGATCCTTTGTTTAACATGTCTGTAAACTCATTTTCATGATTCCACATCTTTTGAATGAACTTTTTATTGCATACTGAACTTCAAAGCACCCAGGTTTTGAGAGAGGTTACAGATGGCCACAACATCAACAAACAAATGCAAGTGACATTAGCCTCCAGGACTGCAAAGCACACGCAAGGAGGCAACAAACAGTACAACCCGTTGGATGAAAACCTAGGCCCTAAAGCATTGGCTCTAGAGAACGTTCTGGTAAAAACTATCCTAGAGAAGCAGTAAGTGATGCCAGGAGCAGGCCGGGAGCCAGAGAGGAAGGAAGCAGAAGGGACAGGGCAACGCTCTTCTCTCCCCACAAGCTTACATGTAATTTGAGATTCCCTGAAATAGATCTCACCCATTTAAACCACCAAGCAATAACCGGCACAAATAATCAGTTAAGACGTACCCGGAGGGCTTCCCTGGTGGCGCAGTGGTTAAGAATCCGCCTGCCAGTGCAGGGGACACGGGTTCGAGCCCTGGTCCGGGAAGATCCCACATGCTGCGGAGCAACTAAGCCCGTGCACCACAACTCCTGAGCCTGCGTTCTAGAGCCCGTGCTCGGCAACAAGAGAAGCCACCGCAATGAGAAGCCCGCACACCGAAACGAAGAGTAGCCCCCACTCGCCACAACTAGAGAAAGCCCGCGTGCAGCAACGAAGACCCAGCACAGCCAAAAATAAATTAATTTAAAAAAAATTTTTTAAAAAAGAGGTACCTGAATGGAACTCGGAAGACAAGTGCCTTCTGTCAAATTCACACTCTTCTGGATTTAAGTCTCAGTATTTTCTTGTAGAAAACACCCACACTCTAAGGGTAACGTTTAGCAAAAGAGAGGCACTACAATGGCAAAGGAACACTCCTTCCCTCTCCTTTACCTACCAGAACTAAAAAAACCATTCATGCCAGGCTTCTGGTTGTGTCTCAATAAGACACCCAGTGATGAGTGCCTGTCAACGGTAGTGATCATTCATTCACTCCTTTATTCATGTCCTGGCCTGTATCAGATGCTGAGATGGGAATCTGGGAAAGTGGCTACCAAACATGATACCATGATGTCTCTTTCTTTGAGGAGCTTATGATCAAGTGGGAAGATGTGACTCACATATTTAGAAAACCAGTTAATAATCAGAAAGTAGCCCTTGGTCAAGAGAACCAACGGGACCCACTGAATTCCCAGAGGCTGTGATATTGATAACCCAAGATCTTCCCTGACTGTGGCTTCCTGGGGTTTCCAGTGATCCTATAAACAAATAATTTGCCTCCCCATTGAGGCCGTGAGCTTTTTGAAGGCAAAGCCAGATCTTCTACACTTGTCTCCCATGATGCTGGGCACACAATGAATAATATTTGACCGATGACCAAGTCCCAGGCACTATGGATGCCAGGAGCACTGAGTGCTTACAAACTTGCTAAATTTTGTAAATTTCGCTAAACTGTCGGATAAGGATGCGGTCTGCTAAGGGTTACAGAGGCGGGGTGCGGGGAGGATGTGGTCACTGGCAACTTGGGACATGGACCCCTTATCTCTTTTGTACATCACAGTCCTCCAGTGCCTAGAAAATGCCTAGCACATAGTAGGTGCTCAGTAACCTTCTGATACTCAAACAATGAACTAATGAACCAATACCTGCTTCTTCCAGGAGGCGCGTCTTGAGTTATGTTTTGGAGAAAGTGATAGGACAAATTTGTGGAGAGAAAAAGGTATTCTAGGTAAAGGAACACTCCCAAGTTCAAGGCATATTTATGTATTCAAAGATTTTCTGCGTGCCTACTATGTGCCAGGTTCTAAACTAGATTCTGGGAATACAAAGATGATCAAGACAGGCTTTGGGGACTTCCCTGGTGGCGCAGTGGTTAAGAATCTGCCTGCCAGTGCAGGGAACACGGGTTCGTTCCCTGGTCCGGGAAGATCCCACATGCCACGGAGCAACTAAGCCTGTGCGCCACAAATACTGAAGCCCGTGCACCACAACTACTGAAGCCCATGCACCTAGAGCCCATGTGCCTAGAGCCCGTGCTCCACAACAAAGAGAAGCCACCGCCATGAGAAGCCTGCACACCACAACTAGAGAAAGCCCGCACAGCAACAAAGACACAACGCAGCCAAAAATAAATTAATTAATTAATTAAAGAAAAAAAGACACGCTTTGCCTAAAAGGGACTCAAGAGTCTAAAGAGACAGACATGTAACCAGGATTATCAAAAAGTGTACCTTGTGTTATGACAGGAGATGGAGCCATATGTGGAGGAACACAGAACAGAGTTAGAGGATGGGAGGGGCCGCTGTTCTCACCCCCTCCTTCCACTCCTTCTCCAGGACAGACTCTCCAGTCAGGGCCTTCAGGGACACAAGCCAACGTTTCAGAGGGCTTGCTTTTCACCCAGTTAGGTTGTACTCTTTGCCCTCAGTCTTCCCACTGCTTTGGGAGCCTGGTGGCAAAGCTGCTTCCATTATTGCTCTTGTCCACTGATCAGCTGAGGGATGATGCTTGAGCTGAATCTCGGACCAGGGTTGTTGGGGAGGGAAGGGCATTCCACGCAGAAGCGAACGCAAAGGCTCAGAAAGGAAAAGACTTGCGCGTCTGGGAAAGTCAAGGAGCTGAGCGAGGCCGGAGCTGGCAGGAAGCAAGCAGGATGTGAAGGGTTTGTGTGAAGCTCTGGGAGGCCACTGAAGGCTTTCTAGCCTGGGGCTGGCAGGCCGGGAGATCTGCGTTTCCGAGAGAGAACTCGAGCGGCCATGTGGAGGGTGGGCTGGAGGGGGAAAAGCCCGGCTGGGTGGCTGATGCCCTGGGACAGGGTGAGAGGCCCCACGTGGGGAGCACCGGAGGTGGGGGGCAGGTTTAGGAGGGCACAGAGTGAGGTACAGGCTGAAGGGAGCATTGCCTGTTATTCTCTGCAAATGCCCAGCAGGAAAGTGGCCTTTTCTCACTTCAGCTGTTCACGATGGGAGTGTCTCCAGAGAACACAGCGCCCCACCAGCCTCACCTGATCCCACTTGGGCTCACTCTTTAGTGGGGACACAGGGCTGTCCTGCGGGGTGAAGCTAAATGGGCTTGCCTTTCCTCCCCGTTCTCCCTTTCCGCGCCTACGCGGGACACTCCGGTATTCAGGGCCTACACCCCGGGGCCCCTGTCCTGGGCTTCTTCCTAGCCCTGGGCTTTGTCTGTACCACACTCTCGATTCCCCCCAGTGAAATGACCCGGGACCCCGAATTCCTCTCCCTGCCTGCCCATAGCAGCTCCCCTAAACCCCTCAAGTTCCTAATCTGCTAAACTAGGTAAAATAGAAAGAATCCCTGTCGGTGTGTCAAAAGGCAGAGCGCTGAAGGGACCCCAGGCCTTCCATGAGGCCCTCCTGGCGTGAGCACCCACCTCTGTCTTCTGCCCCAGGTGCGCTGCACTAACACCTCCCCTGTAGGAAAATGTTCACCTGGAGGGGAGGGCTGGCCTGGGGGGCAGGGAGGGTCTCGAAGTAGCTCTGCAACCCCACTGGCCCATTCACGAGTGAGGCTAGACGGACTTACTCTAGGCCCTCCCCATTCACACCTTTTCTACAAAACCGAAAACCCTTGCCTCAGAGGACCGAATCTACCCAAAGGATGCAAGGCCCAGGCTTGGCCCACAGTTGGGAAAGCTTCCCCACTCACCAAGATGGCGCTTCCTGGTGGCGTGTGAGAGTTGGTTTAGAAAGATGCCATCCCCTGGCATGGAATCTAGAGGCAGGATGAGGTCATCCTAGCAGCCTGGAGAAAATGGAGGCCATTGCTAGCACAGTCCTGATGTATCATTTACCAGGTAACCAGGACTGCTGCTCTAGAAGAAATTCCATCCTTCTCCTGCCCTCCCCCTGGCCTTCTGGTGAGAGGGACCCAGAGGCCACAGCTGCCTCCACGCTGGCCAGGCAGTTGCCCTAGTAACAGTGTCCAGCACCCCTTATTTTGTCCCCCAGCCTGTCACAAAGCCCCTCTTCCCCCTGGGGGAAGAGCACCGGCCCCTCTGCAGCCTGGCACAATGGGCTCCCGTGGAGTACACAGTGTTTCTTATTGTGGCATAAAAGGCCATAAAGTCAGAACAAAGAGGGAGCCCAGAGCCCTGATGGGCCCGCTGCTTCCTGCCGGGCAGAGAATACAACTGATTGTTTAAAAGCCAGTGGTGAGGCAAGTGGCCAGTTAGCACGGCCTTCACCCCACGGCCTGTAAATGCGATTTGGACCATCAGGATGGGATTCTGCTATTCAGATCAGTTGCTGAAAGGAAGCAAGTCTGTTCACACCGCCAAATTGAGAAGCCCCGAACCGGCGACGGTGACCCGGGCTATGGCCGAGGCTCTCGTTAGGAGGAACCTAAGCCTCACAGGTGGTGATTATCAGCACTGCCCTCGGCACCTCCACGCATTACTCTGCCCCTTTAAGGTGACGTAAGGGATTCCTAGAACATCCCGGAGACTGGGGAATTAGACATCTGTTCACAATTGCTTTGGAAAAGTGATTCATTTTTCATTGTCTCCTTTCTCATAGTTGTCAAGAAATTACCCACAACCCAGATCGGAAGAAAATGAAAGTAGGTTTGGGGATCAGTCCTGCCATGTTGCGGGTGTTTGCTAATTTGCTCTCTTTCGGTGACGGTGTTGAACCTAATGGTGTGGAAGGAAGTAATGACCACCACCCAGAGGCAAAAATAACCCCACAAAGCCTGGGAAACTCTAACTGCAGCAATCGGGAAGGCGTGTCCAAGTATGCTGGATGCAGAGGATTTAAATTCATCCCGAAAGCGAGGGGAAAGGCCAACAAAGGGAGGACGGCCTCCTCAGGTGTAGGTTAACTTGCTACAGGTTTTTTCCTTTCCCTTTGCTGGGGTTCTCCAGCGTCCAGCCCTTGGGGAGCCCCTTGGGTTTTCTTCTAAACCTTGGAAAGGCACTGTTTAGCCATTACCTGAGGGGACAACAGTCATTCACAAGCTAGTACTGGATTTTCTCACTATTTGGCCCATTCAAGTGGGCCTGTTGGATTCAGAAGTTGAACAAGGAAAACAGGTGTCGGGCAAAGTCAAAGGCGGCGGGACAGCTGTCTTCAAGCGGGTTCATTATCCCATAGAAAACCCAACTGAAGAAAACGTGCTCAATTAAAGCAGGCGGGCTGGCAGTCAGACTTGGGAAGAACTTCTCCATCAGCTGGGAGAACAAACATTACAGTGAACTGGGGGGGTGACAATTCCATGCCCAGAGGCTGTTCTGGCGAGAAATTTCACAACTGCTTGCCTTCGAAGGTTTAGAACAGCGATTTCCACGCTGGCTCCGCCATGGGAATCACCTGGGGAACTTACCAAAAGTACAGATTCCTGGGCCCCTCCCTGAGATTCCGTTTCAGGTGATGGGGTGGGCCCCTGGTGATCCTGATGCAGCCGGTCACGGTGATGCTTTGGGAACCCCCAACAGACCCATCTGCAGGAGAAGCTAAACCAGCTCAGAGCTCCGCAGGGTGGGGCCCAGATGACGACCTTACAGCACCCAATCTATTATTCAGGGCGCGCAGTCCCGAGAACCCGGGCTGACCATTTTCAGAGCGGGGTGGGTGGGGGGAGGGCCCTTCCCTCCGTTCACAAAAGGAACCCGCAAAGTCCCAGTCCCGGGCGCCACCGAGGGGGTCCAGCCGAGCCGGGTGAGGGCCCAGCGCCCCCCTGCGCCCTCGCAAGGCCCTGGGGCCACTCGGGGCGGCCGGCCCGACCCCCGGCGCCGTCGCCTGGGCCAACCCCGAGCGGCTGCTCCCCCTCGGGCAGCCGGGAAGGGAGAGCGGGCAGGGAGCTGTGAAGTCTAGGACGGACCATTGTGTGCGGGCGCACGCACCCGCTCTGCGTCCGGCCTTTGGCGAGAGCCCCTGCTCCGGAAAGGGCCCCCGCGCCTCGTCCAGGACGACTTGGTGGCCCGAGGCACCGGACAGGGTCTCGGCGCCGCGCCCGGCTGCACCCCTCCCCAGCGCACGCCCCGGAGGCGCCCGCGGTCTTCCCGGTTGGAGGAAACCTGCTGCTGCCGGGCGCGCCCGGGTGGGTCTGGCTGGGCAGGGGCGACCCCTAGTGCCCAGCGGGGGCCGCTGCCGCCCTGCTGCCCGGGGAGGCCCTGAGCAGGATGGAGAGCCTCCCACCCACACCCCAGCTTGGGGATGGGGAAGGGGCACCCCGGCTCCAAGCCTGAGCCCCAGGGAAGGGGGACGTCTCTAGAGGGCAGGAGAAGAGCACCCCTGGGGTGGTGCTTAAAAAGGAGTCTCCGCCGAGGGCACCCAGCCTTCCCGTGTTGCTCTGAGGCAGATGGTCCCCTGATGTCACTTACATCCCTCTTCAGGAAGCTGGGACTAGCTCTAGGATCCACCGCTCCCCCGTCCCGGTCCCAATGTAGGGGCTGCCAATTCTCCCCTGGAAACAGGTCTAGGCCCTCTCTACCTGCCCTGAGCCCTGCACACACCCCAGACGCTGGCAGGGGCAGCCCTGCACAGACACCGTCCTGGCACGCTGGTCGGACGCCGCCGTTGCCTGGCTTCCCGCCTGAGCCATGATCAAGACAGGAGCCAGGGCAGCCAGAGGCAGATCCACATGCCTCCCGCCCTCCCCCGGGGCCACCCTTCTTTGGTCTCCGGCAGCCTGGCATGACTCACCTGGTTGGCAGCGCCTTGTTAAGTTGGGTTGTCAGAGCTGAGTCACAGCTGTGACCTGCTGCCCTAGCTCGATGCAGGTAAACAGGGAGGGAAAAAGGCAGAACATCAGGGCACACCAGGTGACACAAAGAGATGCCAGCCTCTCTGTGGCTCTGTGGTGCCCATGCCAACCTCCTCACCCTGTCCCCTGCACCTGGGAACCGAGGCCACACACAAGATGCCACAGGTGGCACAGAGGTCAGGGCAGCTGGCGAGAGTCCCTGGTTGGGTGCGCCTGGGTCTAACAGCCTGTCACACAGCTCTGTACCCCAGCGCCCCCCCCCACCGACAACCGCTCCCCAGTTGGCACGAATAACTGTCACCACAGCCACGTCCGAGTCCAGGGAGGGGAACAATGCCTCTGGCAGCCACCAGGCCAGGTGTGACAGGAGTAGGCTTGAGAGCCTTCAAGCCAAAGGTTGGGCCAGAGCTCCTCCCCCCCATACATAAGAGTCAAGGCAACTAGATTTGGGGGAAAGAACAGGAGGAGTGAAAGAATGGGGGCAGCTCATGGGGCTGGGGCCTCCTTGTGGTGGAGGTAGATGCTGAGAGGGTCCAGGTAGGGATGGAGGGATAGTAATTACTCCTGCTCCCCTGCCCTTCTTCACCAGTCAGAAACCGCTTCCAAATAGTCAGGGAGCGCTCACTCAGGCCAATGGGGAAAGAAATGTACTGAGAACAAGAGTTTTCCCCAAGAATAAAGAAAAGCCCGCACCCCACCCCACGTCCTCCACTCTGACCCCACTGCCATCTCCCTGCCTCTTTGCCCTCCTGCCCTCCCTCCCATCACGTGACCATCTGTTTCCAGCCAATTTGATCTCTGAAAGACTGGGGTTCCTCTTCTCCGCACTGTTCCGGGCACTGTAGTGCATATGTGCACGTGTGTGTGTGGGTAGGTGGGGGGTCACTGGGGCTGGCGGAGGAGGGGGCAGGAAGGGCAGAGATGCCACGCCCATCCATGCCAGATCCCACGGCCTGCCGTGGCTCCACAGCCTGAGAGATGCTCTTGCTTTCCAGGTTCCGAGTGGAGAGATGGGAACGAAAGTAGCATTTGTGAAAGCAACAGCCAAGTGGTCTAGCAAGGGAGCTGGCCATGGAGCTGGGCGGAAACCTCTCCCCCAGCAGCCCTCCCTACGTCCCCACATGCCTCCCTTCCTGCTCCTCTCTACTGAAACTGAAACCAATGTGTTGGCAATTATCTTTTTCAACCTTCTGCCACTCTCTTCTTGGGGTCTGGCTTGAGCATCTACAGACGGCAACAGCGACCAGCCTAGTCCCAGACAGCGCAGACCAAGCGACCTGGGCTTGCTGAGCCCCCGCAGGCTGCCCTGCTGCTGCCCCTCAGCCCAGAAGCCCAAGGGGACCCAGCAGCCCTGGCGGGCCCCGTGGCCTCAGGTGCCCCTGCTGAGGGCGCCCATTCAGGCCTCACTCCACCCCGAGTAGAATCAGTAAACCGACTTTATTCACCCAGCTTCGTTTTGTGCTCATTCCAGTCTCCTTGGACAAAGGCTCAGGGCCTCAACTTCCACTTCTCCTTGCTCCCCACCATCACTGCCACGACGGATGACACATCCTGGGGCCCCACGGGCAGGGACAGGCTAGCTGGCTAGCCGCCCTCTGTAGGTGCCCACTTAAGAAGTTTTGGTACATGGACTCCACACTTCTCTCCTAATTATGTCTTAGGGCCCAAAGACCAGATCAAGAGTTAGGATGCAAAAAGGGCAGAGAATTTAGTAAGAAAAGTGTGTGTGTGTGTGTGTGTGTGTGTGTGTGTGTGTGTGTGTGTGTGT
>NW_020174923.1:15403641-15439306 GCF_003031525.2 Neophocaena asiaeorientalis asiaeorientalis
AGAAAGAGAGAAAAAAGACAGGACAAAAAAAAAAAAAAGATGGAGGGAATGAACTGCTGATACCTGCAAAAACATTAAGTGAAAGAAGCCAGACACGAAAGACTGCATACTGTATGATTCTACTGAAATGCAATTTCTAGAAAAGGTACAACTATAGAGACAGAGCAGTGGTTGCTGGGGGTTGGGGAGAGGAGCGGAGATTGACTGCGCAAGGGCTCGAGGGGACTTTATGGGGTGATGAAGGGGTTCTAAAAGCTGGTCTGTGGTTATGTTCACACTACCGGATGCATTTACTAACGCTCATTGAACTGTGTGCTTAACACGGGCGAACTCTGTGGTATAATTGTAAAATATGCCTCAATAGATTTGAGAAAGGGTAAGAGAGAGAGAGGGGGAAAAAGGTGAAAGGAAGAGGAAGACAGGCTTCCCGTCCCACCTTCAAGACCCACCCTTCTCAGACCAGGAGTGACCATTGAAGATGTTGCTGCCAAGGGGGTCCCCCAAATAAATTATGATGCCAATAGGGTTTAGGAAAGCTAGCCTTGAATTACATCAAAATCTTGTCCCACTTCTCTGATCTGTTCCACAGTTAGAGACTCAGGGACTGCAAACAAGTAGATTCCACCAAGATCCATGCGCCAAACAAAGGGGCATCTTTGAATGTGAATAGAGCCTAGAAGAGCCACTCAAGTTGAAAATATCTCCATGCTGTACACAAAATTCCTAAAGCCTCAGGTTCCTCCGTTTACAAATGGAGCCCCAAGCCCTGATCATTCTATGAGAAAATGGGTCTTTATTTTTAACCGAACTTTAAGGTTGACTGAAGATAAAAGATCTGTCCAGGAGCCAATACTGAGAAACATCTAAGAAAGGACAATGCATATTTTAAAAATAAGGTTTATAGAGAGCTTGATGGAATGTGAGGCAGTCGGGTAAACATTCCGACAGCCCAAACCCCCAGTAAGATGTGGCAGGGTTTGAGGCAGCTACCCTGAGACCGTTACAGGTTCATCAGTCAACGTTGGGTTTTGGGAAACTATATGAAGGATTTACGCACGCAAGCAGGAGGGCCTCCTGTGAGGTCTGGGTGGGGAGAGATGCAACAGAACAGACATCTACCTGCACCATCAATTCAACATCACGGCAGCCCAAAGATCTGCCAGTGGGGCTTCTCATGGCCCGAGGTGCCCTAAGGACCAAGTCTCATTTATTAAAAGACAGTGATGAAAAGGGCTATCTCCCCCCTCCATAACTGGCTAAATATTGACAGAACCTATTAGAGGCTGAGTCACACTGGATAGGACACAGGGTCTTTCTAAGCCTTTAGCTCTTTAGGCAGTTTTACCAACCATTAACTATGTGCTATGTTGTGAGGACACAGGAAAAATGCACGATGCCCATCTTCTTGGAGCTCAGTCTTACTGGGACAGCAGGACATATACAGAAAAAGTCAAGCTGAGGTGACAGGAGCCCACATGTGCCACTTCCTAGGAGCTGAGCCTGGGGATAAGCATTTTATATTTACCTTTAATCCACACAATAAGCCTATGAGGCAGATATTAGTAACCCCATGTTACGTGGGAGGAAACGTAGATTAGGGTTCTCCAGAGAAACAGAGCTAACAGGATATATAGAGAGATATAAAGAGATTTATTATGAGGGATTGGCTCACATGATTATGGAGTTTGAGAAGTCCCACAGTCTGCCATCTTCAAGCTGAGGACCCAGGGAAGCCAGTGATGTGGTTCCAGTTCAAACTAGGCCTGAGAACCAGGACAGCCAGGAGTATGAATCCTGGTCCAAGTCCCAAGGCCCGAGAACCAGAAGTGCTGAGGGCAGGAGAAGATGAATGGCCTAGCTCAACAGAGAGAAAGTGTGCCCTTACTCTCCCTTTTTGTTCTTTTCAGGCCCTCGATGCTCACCCTCACTGGGGAGGGCGATCTTCTTTACTCCGTTTATTGATTCAAATGCTAATCTCCTCCAGAAACACCCTCACAGACCCACCCAGAAATAATGATTTACCAGCTATATGGGCATCATTTAGCCCAGTCAAGTTGACACAGAAATTAAACCATCATGAAAACTAACCTCAGGGAAGTTAAGTGATGCCCCCAAGTTTACAGGGTGAAGTCAGTCTACTGGCCAAGGCCATGCTCCTGGCCTGCCCGAAAGAGAGGACAACATCCCTGACCAGCCCAGGAAGCCAGGGGAATAGGTGGTCCCCAGAGCCAAGGGGTGCAGAAAAGGGCCTTGAAGGATGGTGGGGCCCAGGCAAGCAGAGGGGTGGCGGAGAGAAGGGAAACAGGGAGCCCACACAGATGAAGGGCATGGTGGGAGCAACCAGCTAGAATGGGGCTGCTGGGCAGGGGAGCTGGGGAGCCCCCAGGCCGGGTCAGGGAGCTGAGGGTCCACACATAGGCAGCAGGGAGCCACCAAAAGCCAAACCCAAGCAGGCGAGATGAAGAAGAGCCGGCAGGAGGAGAGAGAGGAGAGCACGCTGCTGCAGCAGTGCCTTGGGGGGAGTTGACTCCCACTGGGGAGGTGAGTGTGAGCTTTAAAATATCCATAATAGTTTAAATGTCTAGTACACACACCAAACCCCCACTTCATTTCTATGCATACTACACAATTCTCCGTTTTTTTGGCTGCACCACACTGCACGTCATTCCCCAACCAGAGCTCGAACCCGTGCCCCCTGCGGTGGAAGCGCTGAGTCTCAGCTACTGGACCGCCAGGGAAGTCCCCATTCTATGCAAGGCTATCGAAGTCTGACCCCAGTCCAGGGTACCCAGGTGTCCCTCCCCCACTGCCTTGGGAAAGGAGGCCGTAGAAGAAGAAAAGTAAAGAGGCCACTCAGCCCTTATACTCAAAATAGGCTTCTGAAACTCGGCAGAGATGTCTCAGATTGAGACAAAGTTCTTGAGCCTCAGAGGCTGACTATAGGATCACAGAGGGGTTCTCTCCAGTTGCCCACCCCCCCAACCTTTTTATAGAGCAGGGAGGATGGAGGAGAAGTGGCATGGCAGGTCCTTCCCGTCTCTGTGCCTCTGTTTTCTCTTCTGTAAAGGGGGACAGTAGCACCCAGCTGATGATGTGTTGAGAGGATAAAATGAGTTAATTCATGGTAAGAATTAGTTAGAACAAGTCCCAGAGAGAGATACAGACAGGCCTCCTTGCATAAGCTAATAGGGCCATGCAATGACTGAGGGCCAGATCCCCAGACACCCCACAAGACCTCAGAACTTAGAGGTGCTGGGCAGGAAAGAAAAAAAAGCCAACTGGACTAGAAAACCTGAGCTGACCAGGATTTCCCTGAAATGGCTAAAACTACAGTCCTGCCATCAGCCAATATCAGAAGCCAGTTAATTTTTTTGCACTGACTGCAGCAACGAATCCACTTCAAGGGGGAAACGCCTGCATGCTGCTTCGCCCCTTTCCTTTCTCCAGGGCTGGCACCCCGCCTGCTTTTCTGGACAAGGATTGAGATCCGCAGCTGCAGCAGGCCGATTCTGGGGGAGAGTCAAGTCTGAAGTCAGCCTTCCCTGGGCCTCTTGGCAGCCGTGACCCCTGAGATAAAGGCCTGAACATCTGGGCACTTTCATCTCATGCTGGCCTTGCTTGAGGCCCCTCCATGTTCCCTCCATCTCCTTTCCCTTTCCTCCCCCTTCCTGCCTGCCTTTCTTGGGGTTCTCCCTCTGGATGCAATTCTTTACCTTGTCCCTGCAACAGATTCCAGCCCTAGTGCTCGAGGCAGCTTGGCAGGGCCCGGCCAGCCCCGTTCCTGGAGAGCCGTGTGATGTGGCTGGCAGACTCCTCACCCCGCAGCCTTGCAGCACTGCCCGCTGGGCCAGGTCAGCTCTGCCAGGACACCTGGGAAGAAGCCATCTCTGGCTTGACAAGGAGAGGTTGTGAGAACGCCTGACACCGTTCTCTGGAGAGCCGCCCGTTCGCCCATTCATTCATGGATTCAGCGAGCTGTCACGGCATCCAGGTGGCCAGAGCTGAGCCGGTTTAGCCCCGCAAGTGCAGGTTGGGCTCAGTGCCTGGGATACAGTGCCCTTTGCCCAGGCCTCTGGGGCTGGGTCTCAAGGCATCAAAGATGGAATGCAGAGGAGGTGCTTAACACTTATTACATCGAAATGAGCAAAAAGAAAGGAGTTTCTGCCACGGACTGTACCAGAACCAGCACTGGCCTGGAGCCAGAGGCAGATGGCCCCGGGCCCAGAGCCCTCCTACTGTCCTACAGAGAGCTGCCCAGAGTCCCCCTGCCCTCCTCTGGGCAGGCAGGAGCCCGCAAGCAGAACAAGGTCTACGGGGAGCCCCCAGGTGCATGCGAAACTGTTTAAAATGCTTTTGGGTGGGGTTCAGGGCTCTGGTGAGGACTAAAGCCACCTGAGGGAAGGAGAGAGGAGTGGGGACAGGTATTTCTGGCGTGATTTAAACCTCTGGACACACACCAGCTACTGCCCTCACTATTTGGGTTCTCACTCTCTCAGCTGCTCCTCCCACCCAGAGCCCATGCCCCTGCCTTCACCCCTGGGCTTTTCTTCTCTCTCAGGGCAAGGGTCAGCTGCCAGCTTCCCAGGGGGCTTCTGCCCAACGTGGCTCCCTGCAGCCTGGTCAGGCGACCTTTGAGCTGTGGCTAATGGCAGGGCACTTAACTCACAAAGGGAGCTGTTCCCCAGTTTGGAGAACTAATCACTTCAGGGTGAAATGGATTAATCATTCAGGACCCAAGGACTTCCCTGGTGGTCCAGTGGTTAGGACTTCACCTTCCAATGCAGGGGGTGCAGGTTCAATCCCTGGTGGGGGAGCTAGGATCCCACATGCCTTGTGGCCAAAAAACCAAAACATAAAACAGAAGCAATATTGTAACAAATTCAATAAAGACTTTAAAAATGGTCCACATTAAAAAAAAAAAATCACTGGGGCTTCCCTGGTGGCGGAGTGGTTGAGAATCCACCTGCCAATTCGGGGGACATGGGTTTGAGCCCTGGTCCGGGAAAATCCCACACGCCACGGCGCAACGAAGCCCGTGCGCCACAACTACTGAGCCTGCGCTCTAGAGCCCGCGAGCCACAACTACTGAGCCCGCGTGCTGCAACTATGGAAGCCCGTGCACCTCGAGCCCGTGCTCCGCAATGAGAAGCCACCGCAATGAGAAGCCCGCGCATTGCAACGAAGGGTAGACCTCGCTTGCCATAACTAGAGAAAACCCGCGCAGCAGCGAAAACCCAACAGCCCCCAAAAATAAATTTAAAAAAAAATCATTAAGGACCCGCCACAGGATTGGGGCTCCCTCCCTGAAGCTGACCAGGCCCCTCCATGTTTCCTGCTGCTGCTATAGAGACAGAAGAGCTGGATGGAGGAGGGCCTCGGGTTTGGCCTCAGCCTTGGCCTCAGAAAACTCAGGAGTTCACAAACCCTCTCTCAGGGCTCCCCGACTCAGTAAATGGCACCCCGTTTACCCTACTGTCCAGGCCAAAAGCTTTGGACTTCTCAATGTGTATCTTTTTATATCATTTGGGTTTAGGCTTTGAACAATGTGACAGTATTACCTATTCAGAAAATTATAAACTTTAAAAAAATTCACGAACAAGGCAAAAACGCACATGCACGCATGCGCACAGAATCTTACCATTTGTCGCAGTCCGGATCCAAAGCACCATCTGAAAAGGTCAGACTAGCTGTTCCCACTGACTTCCTGCTCTGCTTAACATCCACACTCTCTACCACTGCCCTCAAGGCCTCAGGCACTCAGGCCCCGCCCTGCTCCCCTGCCCCCTCCCCCACCATCCCTCACCTCCTCAGGTGCCAGTCTCACTGCGGCTGGTGAGATCCTCCCCATCCACCCCGTCCAAACTGGCCCTCACGCAGCCCCCTCGGCCTGTGTTAAGCCTCCTCACGGCACCTAGCGTGACCTGGCATGGTTGACCAACCTGGGCTGGCAGGGCCTTCTCTCTGTTCATGGCTGTCTCCAGCTCAAACACCCTAAATCATTGGGTAGATGAGTGAAGGTGGGCGGGGGGAGGTCCTGTGATCCACTGCCCCGCCTCCTGCCGGTTCCAGAGCCCATGCTCCCCAGGGACGAAGGTGCACTCGCTTTCTCGAAGCTCAAATGCAGGTCTGACTGCCTTGGAAGGATGGTGGTATGCGTCCCCCACCCCTGACTGACCTGGGCGCCTCACACCCTCCCCTGGGAGCTGCAGCCCAGAAACAGCAGTAACAGCTGACGTTTATGGGGCAATTACTGCACGAGCTCGCAGGCGCCGACTGCTTTGCACAGGTGATCTCATTTAATCCTCAAACATCCTTAAAGGAACCCTAGGAGATGCGTCCTGTTCTCCCGTCTTACACATTGAAAGGTGAGACGTTGCACAAGCTCACACTGTTGTCCAGCAGCTCCAGAGCCCTCAACCCTCACACATATCCCCAGGAACAGAGAGAAGGGTGTGGTCCCGAGGTAGAGGCAAAATGGATGCAAGCCCCCCCAAAAGACATTTATCTTGAAAAGATATGAAGGACAAGGCTCACAGCAGGGCAGAGCAGGAACCCTTCTCTCTCAAGCCTCTTAAAGGTGTTTTATTTGTTTGCTTTTCTTTTTTCTCTTTTTTAAAACAATAATGGCACATTAAAAAAATTAAGAACTACAAAAAAGGACCATGTCTTCGAGTCCATGTTCACATTGTCCTGGGTCGCGGCACCAGGACTGGTGACTCCTGCTGGGATTTCGGCCTCTTGGAAAGGTGCTGGGTGGCTCGGCTCCACCCGCATGGGGCCACTCGGGGGACTCAGGCGCTCTTCTTCTGGGCCCCACTAGAGGGCGTCCCTGGGCTCTCGCTTCTGAAGCCCCTAGGACCCTGGCCAAACACCACCTCTCTCCAAACTAGAGCCAGGAGCTGGAAACGTTAGGGAACTTATTTTGGTCCCCACAGGGGACTCTTTAGGGACACAGCCCTCCCCCGGCCGGCAGGAGATGACACCCAGCCCAGCCTGGTCACCCCCAGGAGGTCAGGGTGTCTCTCCCCTGTCCTGTCTCCAGCCCAAGCCCAGCTGACGCCACAGTGATGCTCTCGTTCTCCATCCGGCCCAGGCCCCCCTGCCATGTCCCACGGCCACCCCAGCAGGCACAGGAGTGACAAATGCTCGGCCCCCTCAGCCGACCCCCACCAAGAGCAAGAGGACTCCCCAAACCCCAGGGCCCTGGCTCAGAAGGGAGGGCTGTGTGACAAGGGGGGCAGGGAGGGAAAGGAGCTGGCGTGAGGGGCTCAGAGCTGAGGCTGCCAGGGAAGGAGAGAAGCAAGAGGCCGGCTGAGGGCTCAGGGCAGGTTCCTCAGACTCTGCAGCGAGAAGCAGGTCCTGGGGCCTGGGGCACAGACCTGGGCAGGCGGGCCCGGGGAGGAAGAGGCAGAAAGGGGCTCCCGTCCTGCCTGTGGTTACCATGGGGGCACAGGCCTGGGTGACAAGACCTTAAGGCCCCCCCCCAGAGGGAAACGCCACGCTGCACTCAGCCAGGTCTCAGCCCAGCGCTCGTGGGAGGGAGGAAGCCCACCAGCCCAGGCCCTGCCAGCCCCAGCTCCCCACGGCAGCTCCCAAGGGCACCCCTCCATGGGCCGACTGGACTGTAGCTGGGGGAGGGCCCGGCGGACCCAGCTCCTCCTGCCCCGGCCCCGCCCACGCCCTTGGCTCTACTCCTGCTGCTCGTTCATCTCCATGTCTGACACCAGGATGTTCTTCTCAGTGGCCTCGCCGGGGCCGGAGGAGCTGCGGCTGTAGCGGGCGCCCTCGAAAGCCCCGCGCTCGACGCCCTGTCGTCGCCGGTAGAGGATCAGGGCCGCCGTCAGCAGGGCCAGGAGCAGAAGCACCGCCATCAGCACCACCAGCAGGGCCGCAGGGCTCCCCGGGAGGGCTGCTGCAGCAAGAAGAACCCCCGCTCAGAAGCCCGGCTATGGCACCCGCCGCCCGGAACAAGGTGGGAAGGAGGACAGGGCTAGTCTCAGCCCTGCCTGTGACTCACCTGACGGGGAGAAGCTGCTCTCCTCAGCTGCAGCAGAGGAGGAACCAGTTAATAACAGCAGCAGTGGTAATATGATAATAATAAGCAAACATGTAAGAACATTTTCTGCAGGCCCAGGCACTTCATTTGCTCATTTAATCCCCTCATACGTACTCTTATTACCCCATTTTACATATGTGTAAACTGAGGCCACAGAGTTTGAATGACTTACCCAAGGTCACAGAGTTGGCAAATGGTTTGGCCTGGGCTTGAACCCCATCCCTGCCTTGAACCACTACAAAATGATGGGTTTGCTGTCTAGTTTGGAAATGTGCAGCAAGGCCCAGTCCTACAGACTAATTAATCCCCGGGGAAGGTCCTGGCGGGGCCCCAGGCCTGTCTGTCTATTCTCTCCCAGCCACTGCATTGTCTGCAGAACGAGAAGCAGGCGGGCCCCCAGCCAGCACCAGATGCCTGGGGGTGGCAGGAAGCCGCGGGTGTGCCCGCCGGGCGCTCACCTCGAGGGAGCTTGCAGACCACACCCATGGTGATGTTGGTGCAGGCGCCCGGGCGCCAGAGCCCGCTGCTGCTCTGGATCCAGTAGCAGCTGTTGTGGCTCAGCATGCTGGGGCCCAGGCCCGGGGGCCCCCAGTTGGAGTAGTTCACAGCTGTGTTGTCCTGCCAGACCAGCGTGCCTCCTGGGGGAAGAAGGCACTGAGGGGGCATTGCAGGGGCGGGTAACAAACTGGAGCAGGTGGGAGAGAGCAGGCCTGTTCTAGGATCAACTCCCACCTTCCTCAGGCCCTCACCTCCACCAAGCCCCGCTGGAGGGCATCGCCCCTGCCGCCCGAGGCCTCCCCATCCTGACCCTACACACAGGGACCCACCTTTGGGGTTGAAGTTCATGCCCAGCCAGGCGCCCCGACTCTGGCCCTCAGAGCTCTGCAGATGCTCCCAGACAAACACGTTCTCCATCTCATCCAGGATGGACAGGACCACCCCACCCTCTGGACACAAAGGAGGCTCACGTCAGGGCAGACGGGTCTCCCCGGGGTAGCAGAGCCCCCCAGAGAGGCCCCCGCCCTCTTCCCTGGCAGCCAGAGGAGACGATGGCGTGGAGTCGTGCTTGGAGGGAAGGGGGTTATAGTCACACACGTTATGTCACAGGTGGTCTGTGCGTATTGCAACGTGAGGGGCACTTATGTGTGAGGGCTGCCGACAGGTAGACCGCAGCACGGGGACTGCATTCACAGGGGCTTTGAGTGTCCACGAGAGGGGCTGCCACCTGGAATGCCCACATATGGGCTCTCACCCACCCGGCCCACCTCTCTGACAGCGCTGCAGCGCCTCCTTGTGGCCCAGCAGCAGCTCCATGTGGAAGGAGTAGCAGTGCTCCCGGAAGGGAATCCACGCCGAGTCCGCCAGCCCCTGGGGACAGCTGCCGTGGTAGCTTATTCTTCGGGGAGGAGGGGGCCCTATGGGGGTGCAGGATTGAGAAAGTGGCCCAGGGTCCTCCCAGGATCAGCCTACCCCCAGCCCACCCCTCGGCCCCAGCGGGTGGGCACTCACCTCCGTTAACTCCACACACAGCCCCCTGCAACTTGGTGTCACAGCTGGTGGTGCGCCAGGCCCCATCCATATCCACGTAGGCGCAGCCCCCCGGGTACTGGGGCTCCCAGTCCTGCCAGCTCACATAGCTCAGCGGCTCCTCCGAGACCCAGGAGTACCGCCGGGAGCCCTGGGCACAGACAGCCATCAGGGTGGTAGGAAGGGGACCAGCCGGGTCAGGGAGCAGGTAAGGCACAGGGTTAGGGGGAGGCAGGGAGGGAAATCAGGGGAGTGGGCCCAGCCCGGTGCCCACCTCCTCACTGGCCAGCCCGATCCAGAGTGGCGTGCGCAGCCCTCGGGCAGCCTGCGTGAGGAAGGCCTGGGTGTAGGGGTCAGGCACGTGCGCCAGGCTGGCGTTGCGGCTCTCACACAGCAGGAGGGCATCGTGCCAGCGCAGCGGCTTCTGCAGCAGCCGGAAGGTGCCGTTGAGGTAGGAGAGCTCAGTGCCCGGGGCAGGGAGCGATGCTGCTGGGCATGGGCTCAGGGAGGGGTCTACAGGGAAGGGGGCAGGGCTCAGGCCGGGCTCTGCCCCCATCACCCCATCCCCAGGCATGAGGCCGGGAGGGGGGAGCGCCGGACATCAGGCAGAGACCAACTCTCCTCTGGGCACAGTGCCTGGCTCAGTGTCGGTCCTTGCTGTTATTAGTAACAATACGTTCTTGCTGATAAAGGGATGAGCAACCTAGAGCTCGACCATGAATCCAGGGCAGAGGGACCCCTGCACGGAGCTGCAGGAGCCTCAGACACAGAACCTCAGGGCCCCCGCCACCAGGCGTGCCCAGTGTCTAGCTCTCCCTGGTCAGCCCTCCGAACCCCAAACCTTCCTCCTGAGTCCCCTTGGTGCCCACTGCCTTTCCCTCTGATTGGCGCCTGGCCTTTCTGCCCATCTGCTTCCCAAGCAGACTAGACTCTGGGGGTGGCCCAGGGGGCCTCTGAGGTCAAGGACCATGTCTCATTCCTCGGGGCATGGCCCGCGGAATCCAGTCCCGGGCTGGGGTTTCCGGGTTCCCCGGTGACACGTACCCGTGCCCTTCTGGCAGATGAAGCCGTGTGTCTCCTCCGCGCAGTTCCGATCATCCCAGCGGCCAGTGAAGTGAGCTGAGGGGCTGTGCAGGACCACCGCACAGCTGGTCTGGGGGGAAGGAGCTGCTCAGGGGAGCCCCAGCAGCCGCCCGCTTGTGCCACTGCCCCCAGAAAGCTGTACTGTGAGCAAAGAGGCTGGAAGGGGGTCCCCAGGCAAGCGCTGCAGGGCAGGGTGGGGGTGGAGGGCGAAGGAGAGAGTGGGGAGGGGCTTCCTCACCGGTATGTTGCCGCTGGGGGCAGGGCTAGGGCCAGAGGGCTCCCCGGGGGCCCAGTTGGTGTACCGCAGAGGCTCCTGCTCTACCCACTGGAAGTCCCTCTGCGAGGCATGGAGGCCAATCCAAAGGTCAAAGGTCACATTGGGCAGGCTGGCTGTGACGAATGCTACAGTCCCCCAGAAGAGAGAGTGATGAGCGACAGGGCAGCCCCCTCCTCGCTCTGCTCTAGCCCTCTGGGGGGATGGTGTCAGAGGATCACGGGGCCTCCCCATGGGCTGGCCCTACCTTGCTCTAAGGGGTTTGCAATGGTGACCAGTTGGGCCTCTTGCTGTTCACAGGAGAACTGTGCCTCTGACCACTTCACCCGGTCCTGGGGGTCCTGGCCCTGGATTCGGAAACACTGTGGGGCGGAGGGGGAGGCATGGCATCCTGCTCCACCCCCCTGTCCCACACACCCAGAAACTCCACTGCGGTGCCCTCGGCCGCAGGCCCTGGGGAGGCTCGGGGGCTGTGAGAGAAAAACATGAGAACCAGGACATCTGGGTCTCCTTGACCAAGGCTCCGGCACCCTCTCAGCCGGGCACAGAGGAGTCACGTACACTTGCCCACACTCTGGGGAATCTTTAAGTGGGAAGATTTCTCCGGGCCACCAAATGCTCTACTACTTGTGACGGCACCGCCTGGGCCATGCCTGGGGACAAGGTCTGTCTGGCTCTCAGCTTTGCATACTCCAAAGGTTTTTGACAGAGTTACTGTATCCTTACAATGATGCCAACAAATTAAGCAAAGGGCCAATTACGTATATGAAATATATTTTGTTTTCAATTAGGTGGAAGAAGTCATAATAATCTTTTGGATAAATTTAATGACATGGGGAAATGCTGAAAATATAATACTGAGAAAGAAAAGCTGGCTACACAATTGTGTTATTTAGTATAATCTCAATTACACGGAAAAAGTCAGGAAGTGAGTAACAAATATTGATAGTGGTCATCTCTGGAGAGTATGGATGAGTTTTAGTTTCATTTTTTGTTTTTTTCCCCAAGATGTTAAAAATACACGTCTTACTCTTTTTTTTTTTTTTTTTTTTTTTAACGTAGAAAAGGTGTAATATTCGCTTGGATATTCTGAAGACAGTGAGAGCTCCAGGACACTATGGGCAGGCTGCAAGCCAACGTATGACAAAGATTTATGGATTATGTTATCTAGTATTAACTAATCTAATCCTCACAATAGGGGTTAAGTGGTCTTACAATGTCCTGCAAAGAAGGCGTGGATGGAAGCTTATACTAATGATGCCAGCGCAAACCACAAGGAAATAGTGCCCTTCTCTGTCTGGGGTAAGCGCTTTCAGCCACTAGGTAAAAACAATGAAGGTCTAATCAGGTCTGATGAATGAGCCCCAGGGTCAGGAAGTAACCACTTTCCGAAAGAAACTCACTCTCTAGAGGGAACATTTTGAAAACGCATTTAGATGCATATCCATTCTAATTCACTTTATTGTCTCAAACTTTCCTAGCTGCACACTCAAAACACTTGGGAAGAGAATTTTCTAAATGTTGTTTTTAAAAAATCTTCCAAGGATTTTTTTTAACTCTTTTAATCAGCTCTTCTGATTAGTTTATAAGGCAGATTAGTTTAAATGCAGAAACGGACCAATTTTTAAACAAAAACCTTTGTTTAATTTGTAGAAGGACTGGAAAATAGGGAGAAGGACTTAGAAAGCCCAGCCAATGATGGATGACCTTTCTTCATCTTGATCTATTTGTCTTCGTGAGGTAATCTTTCCGTCTACAACAACCATTCAATCCATGTGTTAAAATAATTTGAACTTCAGGGAACTTCCCTGGCGGTCCAGTGGTTAAGATTCTGTGCTTCCAATGCAGGGGACGTGGGTTCGATCCCTTGTCGGGAAACTAAGATCCCACATGCCACATGGCCGGAAAAAAAAAAAAAAAAAATTGAACTTCAAATAAGACCTGTGAAGTCTGAATCACAAAGCGTCAAACCAAGATTTTTTCAAATAATGAAGTATATGCAATCGCTTTGCTCTTATCAAAATTATTTAAATAGTAACAATTATTATAATTGATAAATTTTGAGTGAGCGCAAAAATTTTTTCATACCACTAAAAGGAAAATTTTGAAAACTTGAAAATACTATTTAAAAATCTCTAGCTCATGGTTTATATTGTTTTGTTCTTGTGTATATTTAACTACATATGACGTCAGTCACATTAATATGTAAGTAAATATATATTTACTTACACGCACATGTGTAACGCACACATACGTACTTTGTATGTTCAGCATTTTAATAGGAATTCATTATCAAGGTGTTTGGGGACTTTCCTGGAGGTCCAATGGTTAAGACTCTGCGCTCCCAGTGTCAGGGGCACGGGTTTGATCCCTGGTCGGGGAACTAAGATCTCGCAGGCTGCACTGTGCCTCCAAAAAAAAAACAAAAAACAAAAAAAAACCAAGCAGATGTTTGGCGACCAGGGATCTAGGAAACTCACCAAACTATATGGGCAACCTCATTACCTGGTGAATGAGAAGGTGTTACTACGCTGACTTAGTTTCCAAGGAGTCTGGCCCTGGCACTGGGGCCATGCAGAAGCCAGGGTGGTGGGTACAGGCAAGAGGCCACGACTTTGATGCTGCCAAAGGGCGAGGACTCCTGAGGCTCAGTCTTCGCCTTGGGTGCCCCCTCTCCACCTCCTACCTTGTTGAGGAACTGTCTCCAGCCAGGGGGGCAGCCACCTGTGGGTTGTGGGTCTGGGGGCTGCTGCTCTCTGGTGCTGTTGCTGCGCTTGCAGATGTAGGGCAAGGCTGTCATGCACCTCTGGTCCCCCCACTCCTCTGCAGAGAGAGAAGAGCAGTCACCCCAAGGGCAGGGCATGGCTGCCAGCACCCTGGCCTCATGCCCTGAGAGGAGGTGGGGCTGGGGCTCATGTCCCTGTGTCCAGCTCTGAACTCAAGTCCTCTGTGGCTGCTGGATCACAGGGACAGGCCCGCCCCTCTCTGGGTCTAGCCCTTCTTGGGTTGTGGGAACAGAGAGAATGAGAAGAGACCTAGGGCCCCTGCACAGGCTCACCTCACTGCCCCCAACGCCCACCCTCCCCTCAGCTTCTGCCCCACCCTGTGCTCACCTCGGCTGGCCATCATGTACACGCACTTCTTGTCCTTGCCTATGGGCCGAGGCTTGCCGGGTGCCCAGGAGATGAAGTTTATAACGGAACCATCTGTCCATCTGCAATGGCACCGAGCAGGGGTGACTCCAGCACTGGGCACCGTGCTCCCCTGTATGCAGCAATGAGGGGGCAGGGACCAGAGCCCAACACCAGGGGCTCAGTGGCCGTAGGCTGAGGAGTGGGGCTACTGAGCTCAGTGCAGCTAGAACCCAAGGACCTGGCGCCTCCAGGTAAGGGCCAGCCTTCCTGGGCATCCGTTTCTCTGACTAGAAAAGAAGTCTAAGGATCCCAGGGCAGGGGTCCAAGGGCAGTGCTACGCTCAGACACCCATGTGCTCCTGGGCCTTCCATGCCTCACACATGGTAGGTGGGCCGTGAATACAAAGAGGCCCCTCCGGACCATCCTATGTTCTTGCCCATGTCCTGAGGGGACCTCATTCATGAGTGACCCCAGCCTAATAACGAGCTGTCATTGCTTAGTGCCCGATAACGTGCTGGACGCCATGCTAAGGGTTCACATACCTCATTTCTAATTCTCACAATGATCCTACCAGGCAGGCCTCGTTTCATTCTCAGGTGAGAAAACCGAGGCCCAGAAAGGTTAACTCACTTGCTCAAGGCCACACAGCCAGTGCAGAGCAGCGCTGGATTCAAATCCAAATCTGTCTGTCTCTGTGCCGCCTGCCTCCCTCCAGCCTGGGTTGAGGCTTGCCATTCAAGCATGCGCCCCGCTGCCCATCCACACCCGCTGCCCCGCCAGGGCTCCCACCTGAAGCGCCCGTCGCTCTCTGAAGTATGCAGGCCGATCCACCAGTGCTGCTCTTGGCCCCGAGAAAACTAGGGGAAGCCGGGCAGGCAGGTGAGGGATGGCAGGCCCTTTCCCTGGCTCGCGGGCCTGCCCTCCCTGCTCGCTAGCCTGCCCACCTTCTGCAGGTTGTGCCCCAGGAAGTCCAGCTCCGCCTGGCTGTGCACGGAGACCAGCTCGGCCAGGAACCACGTGCATATGCGCTGCGCCTGCGCCCACGTGGAGTGGTGCTCAAAGAACTTATACTCCGCCTCCTGGAAACGCAGCCATTCCCGTCGGCCTGCGGGGGAGGGGGCGTGGGGATGGAGGCCAGGCTGGGGCTGCCTGCCCGCCCAGCCCAAGGAGGACAAGGCGGGCCCAGGGCAGCCTAGGCAGGCGGGCCTGCGAGCCCATCCGACCTGGGCCAGTAGGGTGCCCCCATCACCTTTCCCTCGGCTCAAGCCCTTAAGCCCCTTCGTTCTGTCCGGGCCAGGCCCTGCCCAGGAGGTGACGCCCCTTACCCCCTCCGGGCCGCCGTGGGGAGCGGGGTGCCTCACCTTGAGGGCTGCCGTCAGGCTCCCGCACGTCGGCGCCTATGGGGACAAGAGGGACAGAGACGCTGCAGGGAAAGGTGCCCCTCCCCTGGACCCCCGCCCCCTCCGCCCTTCGTCCCATGCCCAGTCCGCCAGCGCCGCCCCACCCAACCTCGAGGGATCTTGCAGATCCAGTCCAACTGCGTCTCGCACTGCATGGCTACCCACTGAAGGGAGGCCAGGTCGAGCACTGCACAGCCCCGGATGTCGTCATCGTCGTGCCGGCTCCGGTCGAAATTGTGGTAAGAGAACTGATGAGGTCGGAAAGGGAGAGGGGTTTCAGGCACCAGGCGCAGGCTGCACCCACCCCCCCAGAACAGACCAACCAGAGACCTGGCATAAGCTAGGAACCCCCAACCTGGGCTAGACGGTCCCCACCCCCTTTCCCTTACCTGCCAGCTCTGGCCTGAGGCGCTGCCTCTACTAAACCTCACGCACCTCCAAAAGACCACGCCCACATCCAAACCTCGCCCGCCCAGGCTCCGCCCACCTGCCCCGCCTCCTCCAGGCCCCCTCACCCCTAGTCCATCGCTCCAGCGCCAGCTGTGCCCCGCTCCGGGGTCTCGACGGTTCAGGCCGATCCAGAACCAGTGCTGCTCGTGGATCTCGGGCTCTGACTCACTTTAGCACAACCCGGGGGTGAAGACAGAAGACATGGGGATGAGAGTTATAGGGGCCCCTTGCAGTTGTGACCTGGGCAGTCCCAAGGACCTGGGGCCTCTCGAACTGGGCTTCACACTCACCGGGCAAAACACTGTTGGGGCCACGCTTAAAAAGCTCTCCCCAGAGAGAACTGGGCTAGCTGGGCCAGGCGCCACGCTCGCTGCGGGCAGGTGGCCTGGCTCCCTTCCCTTGCTTTCCTTTGGGTGGGGTTTGCCCTGCCAGCAAGATTGCAGGCTTTCACTTTAGGCAGCGATGGGGACGGTGAATAGACCTGGGGCCGTGGAATCAGATACACCTGGATTCCGGTCGTGGGTCACCCAGGGACCAGCTCTGTGACCTTGGGTAAAAAAACCCAACCTCTCTAACAGCCCGCAAGGGATAGTGTCTACTCAGTAGGATTGAGAAGAGTCTTGAACGTGGATTAAACGTTTAGTGCAGTACCTGGCACATGGTGAGAAGCAACTGACACGAGCTATTATAATTACTAGTCAAATAATGTAATTGTGCTGTTTGCTGGGAGGAGATATCCCTGGAATTAAGATGTCAGGAAGCCTGGATCCATTTGGATTTTTCCCAAGGCTAAGAGACTGTAGGGCTGTATGTCCTAGGAACCCACAGGACAGAGACAGGGATCTGGAGGGACCCCGCGGGCAGATGCTCACTTTTGTAGCCTTTCTATTCCCGTCTCTCAGAAAAAGCTGTTTATTGAGAAAGTGTGGGCTATTATGGGATGGTGTAGGGTTGCAGGAGGGGGCGCTCACTTGGATCAGCTTGGAGGTTTTGCCATGGAGAAGGAGGGATGGTGAGGGCGGTTACTTGTGTAAAAGTCTGTGAGTCTCAGGGGGTGTTGCTGGCTCTGGTGAGCAACCCAGGGTCTCCGACTCCAGGGAGACCAGGGTTACTTGAGGGGGGGTCAGGATGGGCCTGGCATTAGTAGCAGATGCACAGGTCATTCCAAGCCCTGGAACCGACCGCCCTGGGGTCGCCTTAACCCTGCCCAGCAAAAGCAAGAGCCCGACTCGTGTGCATATGGACCACCGCCCCAGGCTCAGTACCCGAAGATCTTGTTGAGCATATTGGCCACAAAATGTTCCTCCTCATAGCTGGCCAGGCTCAGCAGCTGGGCCCCCAGCTCCTGGCAGGCCCTCTGGGCCTGGACCCAGCTCTTCTTGTCCTGCAGCCGCTCCGCGCTGAACACCTGCAGGAGCAGAGTCCAAGCTGTTCCCCAGCCCAGCTCCCCACGGGACACCTGCCCTCCCAGGACATGAGTGGGGAAGGGGGCTGGGGCCTCACTGGACAATCCTGCTCATCAGAGAGGGAGCCCCAGGGGAGGGGAACTGGCACAGCCATCTCCCAGAGATGGTCCCCCTAACCAGCGGGGCAATCAGGGCTCTTATCCCAGCAGAGCCACAATTTGCTATGGGTAAGTCCCTTCCCCTCCCTGGACTTCAGCTTCTTCCTGTAATTAAAAGACCCTGGACTACCTCAGTGGCTCCCAAACCCAGCAGGGTTTCAAAACACAGATTCCCAAGCCCCACTACAACCCACTGAATCCCAGTCTCCATAGTGACAGCCTGGAAGATTTGTTTAAATCGGGCTCCCCAGGCAACTCCAAAGAGCAGCCAGCCTGGCCCCAACGTTTGGGAACCTCCGCAACCGATGGTCTCTGTGGTTTTTTCAACTCCTCAAATATTTATTGAGCACCTCCTATGCACCAGGCCTCAGATGCCACTGACAAAAGGGTTTCAACAGAAAGTACCTCTGCCTGTTGTCTGTAAGTTTCTCCAGGGCCCGCCTGCCTGGATCATGGCTGGGTCCCACTGGGGCCACCCACCCTGCCAGGGGTGCTGCCTCTTTGCTCTTGTTTCTCTCCCCCGACCCCAGGCCAGCAGGCTGCCTACCTTATAGCAGTGCCGGAGCTTGGGGTCTGAGCCCCAGCCCTGGGGGCAGGCACCGGTGAGGCTGGGTGTGGGGTCTGGTCCAGGCAGCTCAGGCGTCACTGGTGTGCCCAGGCTCTGCCGGCAGATGTAGCGAGCCCGGAACGACGTGCAATTCTTCACCTCCCACAGCCCCATGGCGCTGCCCGTGGCCAGGGCCACACAGCCCCCACGGCTGTACCCTGGAGGAGGGAGAAGGGAGACCCACATGCTGAAGAGGACTCACCAGTCCTCCCTCACATCCCCGAGGGGCACCACCACGGCCCTCGCACTGGGAATCAGCTTAGCCATCTCTGCAGGGACATGCTCTGTGGAGTCGGGGCCCAGTGGGGAGGCCTTCTATGTTTGCTCCTGTGAGACCTTAGGCAACTTGCTTAACCTCTCTGAGCCTGTTTCATCATCTGCCTCATCAGGTTCTTGAAAAGGTTAAAAAAGACGATGAATTTAAAATGGTAACAGTAATAGCGAGCACGTGTATGCTCACTACTCTAAGGGCTTTATGTGTATTAACCCATTCAAGCCTCATGTCAACCCTGTGAGGAAAGTACCATTATCCCCATTGGACAGATGAGGAAACTGAGGCTCAAAGATGCACAGCTAATAAACTGCACAATCAGGATCTGAGCCGGGCAGTTTGGCTCCAGAGCCTGTCCTCCTATAACCACATCACCACACTGTACGAATGATCTGTTTCCTATGAAGCCCTGGGTCTCGGTCGTGGCAGGGCTGGTCCACCGCGGCCTCCTGGCTTCACCAAAGAAAGTCCAAGAAGGGGGCTGAGCGGGCGCTGTGGAGGAGGGGCTCACCGGGCTGGTCCCGGTTCCAGTGGGTGTACATGACCTCATCCCCGCTGAGCCAGCGGAAGGAGCCGGTGAAGTTGAGGTCCTGCAGGGCCGTCCAGAAATACTCGCCATCCCAGTTGTAGATGAGGCTGCTGACAAAGGCCTGCTCGAACCTGCGGGAGAGAGGCTGGTCGAGGCAGGGAGCTCGCCCCCCACCACTCCCTGGGCTACAGGCCAGATGCCCTGCTCCAGGAGCCTGCGTGCTGCACCCAATCAGAAACTTCCTCAGGGGGCTCCCTGGGTGGCGCAATAGTTAATAATCTGCCTGCTAACGCAGGGGACAAGGGTTCGAGCCCTGGTCAGGGAAGATCCCACATGCCGCAGAGCCAACTAAGCCCGTGCGCTACAACTACTGAGCCTGCGTTCTACAGCCCGCGAGCCACAACTAGGGAAGCCCACGTGCCACAATTACTGAAGCCCGCGCGCCTAGAGCCCGTGCGCCGCAACAAGAGAAGCCACTGCAATGAGAAGCCCGCCCATCGCAACAAAGATTAGCCCCTGCTCGCTGCAACTAGAGAAAACCCGTGCACAGCAATGAAGACCCAATGCAGCCAAAAATAAATAAAATAAATTAATTTTAAAAAATTAAGAAATGCTTTAAAAAAGAAACTTGCTCAGGGAAGTGGGGACCCCTGGGGACCCTGCAGCTGACACACAGCAACCCAGGTCCCCTTCTACTGTCTTCACCTCCATGCCTTGCTGAGGAGAAAGATAATCAGACACAGCCAAGGTCTCTTTGGGGCATCCAGCCCACACCTATGCCTGTTCCTGCCCCTGCCCCTGCCCAGGACCTGTCCCATGCTGGGGTCACTTAATAAACAGGAGTCATTCTGTTGACAATATTAGAAAAAGGCCCTGGAGCCTGTTGAAGCTCAAAGGACTCGAGTCCCTCTGCACTTGATGGCAGGATGCTGCCCCGTTTGGAGGAGGGACCACATTAGGCCAGGACATAGGGGAGGGCTGGTCCCTCTCCTGTACCTGTTGGTGATGGTGACCAGCTGAGAGCCGTGGTCGGTGCACAGGCGCCGGGCCTCACTGTAGGTCACCTGGTCCTCTCCCAGCCAGTAGCAGGATGGGCTGTGCCACGTCCAACCCTGGCTCAAGAGAGTGGGCAGAAAAGGGGTGTCTGGGGGGAGGACTCTCCTTTCTCACCCATAAATCCTGGGGTGCAGGTGCCATCAGTGGCACCACTGAATTTTCTGCAGGCTTGGGCACAGAACAGAAGGGACTGGTTTGACACCAGAGCCGGCTCTTCCTGTGCTGTGTTCTGCACCTTGTCACTCCACACTCCCCTCCCTACCGTTACCCACAACTGCCAGGCCCGGGGTGTAAGCATGGCCCACGGGTGGCTGATTGGGAAACAGCCAGTCACCCGGCCTGTGGCCTGGCCACGAAAGATGAGTGGCCCACCGGATTCCTCGCTTGGGTGTTTGAACCAAGAGACGCAGTGGGAAAACTGCCAGTTGGCTGGGAAACCAGAGCCGGAAAGCTGGGAGAGCTGCCAGGATGTGGAGGGGGCTGGGCAATCCTCGGGGGCCTGGAAAAGCTGGAGTACACAGAGGATGCGCCTGGCCTGCGAGCAGGGGGGACAGACCCTCGGCGAGGGGCAGCAAAGCCCCTCCTACACGGCTGGCTCGCTACCCCCGTCCCCATGAGGCCGGGGAGGCTTCACCCCACAGACCCCTTGTCCCCTGGGCCACCCTGAGGGCCTCTCTGCTCTTGCCTTGCAGGTGAGGACCTGAGGCTCAGAATTACGTGGCTTGATTTTGTACAGACAGTGCAGGCAGAGCCCAGACCGGAACCCACACCACAGAGGTTGTGTCTGTCCCTGCCACAGCCCTGTTCCTCCTAAGATGACACCAGGTGCCTGCCAGGGCCTTTGCCTCCAGGAAGCCTTCAAGTGCGATCCCTGGGGGTGGTGGCTGGAGCTTGGGAGAGACAGCGAGGCAGCCCCCAGGGCAGGAACCAGCGCAGAGGAGAAAGTGGCGTGTGTGTGTGTGTGTGTACATGTGCATATGTGTATGTGTACATGTGTGTACATGTGTATGTGTGTATATGTGTACATGTGCATGTATTTGTGTGTATTATGTGTTTGTGTGTGTTTATGTGTATGTGTATATTGTGCATGTCTACGTGTTTATGTGTGTACGTGAGCGTGGCCTCTGCAGATGGAGCCGCCAGGGGCCAAAACACAACCAAGTGGCCTTGAAGAGCAGCCTCCCCATGTGTGTCCACACTGCTCACACCCCTGCTCCTCTGGGGGCGGCGAGGGGTGGGGCGGGCGGGCGGCTGGAGGAGGGAAACAGATCCATCACCCATCCTCACCCTCTTTCATACCTCCGCCCCCCCGATTGATTCATTCCCCCCATTCAGTCCTAATCCCTTCCCTCCCTGGGGCTAGAGCCCAGGGATGGAGACACAGGATGGCCCCATTCCTCCTGAGGAGACAGACAAGCACACGCTGTGCCAGCAAGTGAGGTGGGAAGATGGGGCCGGGGTGCACAGAGGGCCAGGGTCTCCCCAGCAGCCTCCACTCAGGGGATGACTGAACCAGACTGGGGGGCCCACCCACCGCCACCTCCGGGTTCTCCGTGGCTTTCCATGGAGGGGGGCTCAGGGCTAGGGGTGGCGGGGGAGCTCTGCTTCTTCCCAACAGCTTCTCCCCCCCACCCCACCTCATCCAACATCACTCCTGGAACGGAGCAGTTTGGAGAGCGGAGGAGGGGGCGTGACGAGGAAGGGACGATGCCATGGGAGGCTGCGGGCTTCCACCTGCCCTCCTGCCCCTGGGAGCCCCTCTGGTTGGCCTCACCCGGGGCAGCTCCAGAAGCACCCTCACCTTCCGGCAGCCATGGTCCTCCTCAGCGGCCCCCTGGCTCAGCTGGCCTGCCTTCTTGCAGATGGATGGCAGGGACTGGTTACAGGGACTGTCATTCCAGCGACCTTCCTAGGGACACAGGGTAAGCGGGAGTCTCAATCTATGTCCCCCAAATCTCCCAAACCCCTTCAGTGAACCTGGTTTCCAGACCTGGCCGTGCCTCTGACTTGCTGTGTGATTCTGAGCAAGAAGCTTGACCTCTCTGTGCTCTAGGCTGGAAAATGGGGGGAGCAGGATTAGTGCTACAAGCCTCACAGGGCTGATGAGAGCACACAGAGTTGATGCGCAAATGCCTCGAAACTTTGACAAGCACTGTCTAAATGGAAAAAGGTGCTCTCTTAAATTACTTACAGCTCATTTCATAAACATGAAGGACAAGCTGGCTGAGACTGTTAGCAGGACAGACAAATGAGATTCCCAGGTCGGCAAGGCGTCCAGCCAGTACCTGCAGATCCAGGGCGAGCAGGGGCCATGTGCCCAGACCCTAGTCCTCGGCCCCTAACTGCCTTAGCCCTCCTGTGTCCAGGGCACCCAGCCAGCAGTTTTTGTCTGCCTTGAGCTGCATCTGGAGGGCAGAGGTGTTAATATGTCCCAGCCCCCAGGAGAATGCCTGGCACGTAGCAGATGCTCAATAAATAATTGTTCATAAATTTTTAAATAGCATCCTCTAAGCCAGACGTCTCCACAGCCGCTGGCACTGTTGGCTGTATCTCACGGCAGAATGTCCTGTCTCTGGAGTAAGTAGTCTGTCCCTACAGCTTTGTCCATTCTTTAAGGGCCAGACTTATCTCTGCTTGAAGCCCTGGATCAATTCCTTCACCCACCCACACTGTCTGAGCCAAAGCCATGGCAAACAGTCACAGCTCCATCATTTCTTGAGGGGGCAGGACCCTGCGCTGGGTAGGGCTGGCACCGAGCAGTCCTGCCTGCGGAGCATGTCCACATAATGTGAGTTCTGACGCCACCTGCAGGTGGGGAAGTGCAGCTGGCAAGAGGCCAAGATCGCACCAGGCACCGTCCTAAGGCTTCACAAGAACTAACTCCTTTAATCCTCCCAGTGACCCTCTGAGGTTGGCACCATTAGAGTTCCCCTGACAGATGAGGAAACTGAGGATAGGCTGGGGGCCCCGTGACAGGGAGAGGGGGTTCTCACCGGCCCCCAGATGGTGACACAGTCCTCCAGGCTGTCCCGGAAGTTGTTGGGCTCAAAAGGATGCCAGTGGGTGAAGCTCACGAGGCTCCCGTCGGACCACTCAAAATTCATCTGCAGTTTCAGATCGTTGAGACCGATCCACAGCTCCTCCACCTCTGGGGTGCAGCCGGGGAGAGGGGAGAGGGGACATCGGGAGGTCAGCCTCAGTCACCGGCAGGGAGGGACAGTCCCTGGGCCCCCGGGCGGATGGGATGGGCGTGGGGGAAGCAGCCCCTCACCCTGCTTGATCTGCTTGGTGATGAACTCCAGTTCGGCCACGCTGTGGATGCTGAGCAGGTCGCCCCCGCCCCGCAGACACATCTTCTTGGACTCCTGCCAGCTGCGCTTCTCAGCCTGCAGGCGGTAGCAGTGGCCCTGGAAGGGCTGCCAGCTGGGCTCGCACTCCACCTTCACGTTGGCCCACACGTCTGCGGACACCAGAGAGGCCGCTGCTCAGGGACCGAGCTGCCCAGCCCGGGAACCGACCCACTGGGTGTCAACACAGGCAGGGGCCTGGAAGTCACCTCCTCCCCAAACCTGTCACAGATCTGCCCTTCCCACTAGGACAGGTCTGAATACCGAATGATGCTGAAAAGACAAAACTCCCAGGGTGGCTGAAGCCCCAGGAGGTGGTGGCAGATTCCACCCAAGACAGGACGGCCCCCCCAAGCTGGGGCTCTCATGGAGAGATAGATGGGGATTCAGGACAGACCAGCCCCAGGAGCCTCAGTTTCCTCCTCTGTAAATGGGGTTTCCTGCTGTAAGATTACAACTTAGCTCGTGTCCACCTCACTTAATAAATGACACAGCCGTCATTGTCTCAAAGAACATCTATGGAGTGTGGCTCCATCAGTTCGGGATGAAGGGGGTGGGGAAATGGGGCCTCCCAGGTTAGCAGCTCGTGAACTCACCACTGCCTGACAGGCATCCCCTGGCTGGGATTTTTACTCTTAATCCTACCCTGCCCCCCGCCACCCCCAGCTCCTCTCCCTGAACCCTAGGGCTGAGAAACCAACCGGTCTTAGGCCCTTCCTCACTCCCATTTCCATGCATTGCAAGATCACCCTCTAGGGATCAGGGTCCGCAGGCACCTGATGCAAACAAGCTCTCACTTGGGTCTTGGCAAGAGAAAACAAGACTTTACCAAACCACCCACAACATCAGGCTTGGACAGGATTCTGCTGGCTGGGCAAGAAAGCATGTACCCACTTGAAGCATCGCCCCACTGGGATCCACTCCATCCTGGGAGATGCTCCAGGGTCCAACCATACTGTCTCTTGGAGACCTGGCAGACTGGGGAAGGGCCGAGAGCCTGAGCAGCCTCCCTCCTTGGCTCAAGACCTATCGATCATCTCTTGTCAGCCACTGAGCTAAGACCCAAGGCTGCCTCCTTGGACAGAAGAGTTTAGTGGGTGTGCAGACCCAAGGGCTGTAGGAAGAAGGGAGTTTAGGAAATGAGGACGCTTTGGGGGCATGATGGCGCCTGCCTCCAAAATGACACGCTTCGAGTGACGAGTCCCAGGAGGCAGAAGCACCCAAGACACTGCTTAGAAAATACGCCTTGTGCAGAGAGACGTGAGCCGGGATGGAAGAGGAACTCCACGGCTGGAGACACACCTGCAGGACGTGAGCCGGGATGAAAGAGGAACTCCACGGCTAGAGACACACCTGCAGGTCCGTGAGGCCCCAGAGGAGAACTCCCCACAGCAGCCACTCTGGGCAGATCCAGGGGACGGAGGACTTGGTGAGGGGCCAGTCCCGATGGGGGCCACAGAGAGGCCTGCCCACACCGGCCCTGTGGCCCTCCTTTCAGAAAGGGAAGCCCTGGAACTGGTGCCTGCCCCAGGCTCCCCCTGAGCTGGAGGTGAGGTACCCTAGATGTGGGTGCCAATGTTTGAAACCTTTGCTCCTGACCCCTGAGGGGGTGAGGAGGGACAGTGATGGCCAGTGACCCTGAATCAACCTTTGGCAACACTTCAATGGTCAGAAGCAGAAGTTTTGCTCTGTAAGCTCTTACATTCTGTTTTGTGGATTATTTTCTGGTTTTGCTGTATTTTCCGTGTACAAATCCCGTCTTCACCCCATGTCTACTGGACTCCTGCAGTAGCCCCTCCAACCTAAGGAGACGCTCCTTTAAGCCAGGCCAGGTCTCCAGCCTTAAAGCAACCCTGCAATGGGGTCGAGTTTATCCTCAATTTGCACCTCTGAGACTAAGCTGCCGACCCAAGGCCACACCCCAAAGCAGTGCCGGCCTCTAGAGCTATCTCGGTGAATCACAAACGTGAACCAGACACTCCCTGCCTTAAAAGTCTGCAAAGGCTCCCACAGCCTACCCGGCCCCGGCCCCACCCAGATTTCACCCAGAAGCCAAGATCCTTCAGGAACTGGCTGCAACCTGCCTTTCTGAACCGTCTTGTTCCCATGCCCTCTAATCCAGTACTTTTCAAACTGTACCTGCACATGAATCGCCTAAGGATCCTGGGAAATGCAGGTTCTAATTCAATTAATTGGTGGGGGGGGTGCGCCTGAGATTCTACATTTACAGCACCACACAGGAAGTGCCGCTGTGCTGGATGGCGGACCACACTTTAAGTAGTTCGCGCCTATACGCTAACCCTTAGTTAGGGAGCAATACTCCCCGTCCTTAAAGCTGCTGTGAACTTCCAGGCCTCCGTGCCTTTGCACCTGCAGTCCCCTCTGCCAGGAATGCCCTTCCCTCACACCTCTTTATGCCTTTTTAAACTTACGCTCAACTTGAAAGGCCCAAATCCAATGTCACTTCCAGGAAACCTTCCTTAAGTCTCTGGAGCTTAATCAATTTCTTCTCTAGGCCTCTCTGATATTTATTATACATGTGTTTTCTAATAGCACATAACTCAGGATATTCCAATTGAATGTTGAGATGTCTGTCACCTCCAGCAGGCTGTGACCACCATGAGGACACGGTGAGTCCGGAGGCATTGACCACTGTGCTCAATGAACGTTCCCGGAACGAATTAATGGCACATTTCAGTTTGTTCAGACTTCAGCTGAACCATTAAAGAATAGAGAGGATCAGAGCCCCCTGTGCTGGGAGGCTGAGCCGCCGGCAGCTGCGGCCCTGACGAGCCCCACCCACGCCCCTCGGCTGTCAGGCTCACCGGGAGGCGGGGGCTCGGCGGCCGTGGCATTGGGCTTCTTCTTGCAGACGTAGGGCAGCGCGATGCTGCAGTCGCGGTTCTGCCAGCCGCCCGACGACTCCGTGCGGATCACTCCGCAATTCTCCTCGCTCGGGTTGTCCGGCTGATCTGTGGGGAGGGCAGGGCGCCAGCGCCCCAGGCGAGAGAAACTCACCCCCTGGCCCGGGAGCCCTACCCCGAACCTCGTGCTCCCTCGGGAGACCTGAGCCCGCTCAGATGCCCAGCGCCCCGCTTCGGCCCTCCTGCTGCCTCACCTGGGCCCACGTGGTCCTGGTCCCTACTGGTGCGCTCGGTGCCCCGGTGCCCGCGGCTGAAGGGGTGCATGGAGAATAAGATCCAGTCCCCCTCCCAGGCCCTGTGTCCCGAGGAAGGGGCATCGGTTCCTAATTCAGACAACACACGCCATGGACCAGTGGCGCCCAGTCCAGAAGGGAGTGGAAATCTGCCCCCACCCTCACTGCTCTCCTGGAGTAGGGTACCAGCGAAGGAGTAAATAAGAGACCGAGTGCCTGTGCGGAGGTCCCCTGGCCTCCCTGCGCCCCAGACCCCGCGCCTCACCACTCTCCCAGTTGAGGTACTTGAGAGGCGAGTTGTCCGACCACTGCCAGCCTCCGCTGGTGTCCAGGTCGTTAAGGCCAATCCACAGTGTGGAGCTATAGCCAGTCAGCAGCCCTGTCAGCAAGATGGCGACAGTGAGGAAGGGGTCGCCCCATCCCTGGCCCTCCACCCTCTGCCCCACCACCAGCATCCTTACCCCCACCAGCAGAAAGGGCTCTGGGCCCTCCAAAGGCGGGGCAGGTCTCAGGCGCCTGCCCCCCGCCCCGCCCCAGCCTCACCATTGATGTAGGTCTGCTCATGGATCTCCGTGATGCTCAGCAGATCCGCCCCCTGTTGCTCACAGCTGGCCCAGGCCTCCCTCCAGGACAGCGTGGACTGGAAGTTAAACTGATAGCAGCTGTCCGTCAGCTGGTCCTTGTCCCAGAAGGTCTCACAGTCGTTACCTGCCACCACGATAGCCGAATGTGGGTCCCTCCAGGAGTGCAGTGACCCCACACAGGCTGCCCCGTGCTACGAGGAGAGGCCACTTCCCCACTCTACCCTACAAGTTCCGCCACCCGCACGCGCCCCCCAGGGCCAGCCTCCCGCCAGCCCCGCCCGCTCCACTCTCACTCTTGATGGGGCAGAAGCCCCAGCGCTCGTCCTTGCCGTAGTCCTGGGTGGTGGCGCACCACAGGTGCCCGTCCTCGCGGCCTGTGCTGGTGCAGCCGTGGAACCACTGGTTGTCATACTTGAAGGGGATGGTGCACGGCTTCCCGTGGGAGTTGCCCTGGATGGTGTAGACCTCTGCAGGAGAGGGGAGCCAAGACCTTGGCATCTGGACCCCAGAGGCTGCCTATCCCTCAGACAAAAACCCCCTATAACCCTGGGAGCCGAGGTGGGCAGGGGTCAGCAGAGAGTGGGAGGGGCAGCGGCACCAGACTGTGGCTTTAACGCTCCCTCTGCCGTCAGGTCAGCCCAGGAGCCTGGGAGAGGGCCTACTGCTCATCCCATAGGGCTGGGAAGGGGGCCCCGCAGTGCCCCTTAATGCCTGTCCAAAATCCAGCTGGCCCTCATGCCAAATTCTATCTTGGAACTCCCAGAAAAGGACCCTTAGGATGAAGCTGCCCACCAGGAAAGGCCCCCCTCACTGGGTGACTCTGGTTCCTGTTCACCCCTGCAAAATGGGGATCAAGACACCTGTGGAGGATTACCCTGGGGTCTCCCCGGAAGAGTGGGCCTGGGGGAAGGGATTTCTCATTTGATTTTACGTTATACACTGTTGTACTGTCTGAGGTCTTTACAAGAGTGTATTAACTCTGTAACTTTTTAAAAAGCAAATTATATGCTTTGAAGTTCATTTTCTCAATTATTCCAAAATGCTTCCCATTGCAATGAAAGAGGTGACTGCCAGAGGTCTGCGGAGGCCAAGGTTTTGTCACCCCAGTATCTGCCCTTGTGGCCCTAGGCCCCGGACACGAGGAGCCCCAGCCCTGCCCAGCCAGCAGCCTCTCACCATAGTAGGGCCGAGCACACAGATCCTCATCGCTGCCATAGATGCGCCACTGGCCACTGCGGGTCTGGTCGCCGCGCTCAGGGGTGCCAGCCTTGGACGTGTTGCTGGAACGGCCCCCCAGGAGCAGGGACAGCTGGTCACCCAGTGTGCGACAGTGCCAGCGAAGATTCAGTGCCTCCCGGTCACACTCGTACATGCCCAGGGAGGCGGTGGTGTTGGTGCCCGGCCAGCCTGTGCCCAGGCACTGCATGGTGCCCAGGTTGAAGAGCCGGTTTCGGGAGACCCACTTCCAGCGCTGGGCAGGAAGGCTGGCATTGCAGGCTGGGGAGACTCGGACTTGCCCACCTTGGGTCTCCAGGCAGCCCTGCAGTCCATGGCTGAAGATGAGGAAGACGTTGGGTTCTGGAAGGGAAGGCAGGACACGAGGCCATCACAGGGGTCTCCTGGCCGCCCTTGATGGCCAGGCTGCCTGCAGACACTGACCATGATCCTGGTGCTGGGTCGTGAGCCTTCTCTCATATGATAAATCACTCAGCCTTCACTACTGGCCCTTTGGGTGTTGGCAAGAGGCACTGCTGTCTCCCTGTGCCCAGTCAAGGCAGAGCCTAGGCGACCAGCCTCTGTTCTAGCCCCATGCCACCTGAAGGTAGGACTCAGCCTTCCGTCCCACCCCCCCAAAGCAAACCCAACTCCATATGGTAAGTTGGGAACTGTTTACTTTTCTGAAGATCTTATGAGGACGGTGAAGGTGTTCACATCACACACCATGCTGCAACCTTTATCCCAACCTCTGTTACGTAGCGCTGTTTTTCCGCCAGAGTTCTCCAGCCTGGAGTCGTTTTGTCTCACTCTCCCCTCCTGCTCCTCAGATGCAGTGGCTCCATCTTTTCCTCTCATTTAGAATCTTCCCAAACCACTCACCACACCCGCCCCCAGCAAAACCCAACCCTTCACGTCCCATAACCATCTCACTCCTTAGATTTTAGACAGAGCTTAGCTCTCTGGCTTCCCCAACCCTGCATCTTCTCACCCATCACCTCACTGAGCAGACACTCTATGAAAGACATTGAAATCCAACCTGCCCCCAGCACACCTACTTTACAGATGAAGAAATCGAGACTTAAATTTAGAGGAGGTAGATGAATGGTTGCCTGGGGCTGGGTTGGGGTGATGGGAATGGGGAGTGACTGGGGAAAGGTACAGCGTTTCTTTGGGGGGTGATGAAAATGTGCTAAAATTAGATTGTCATGATAGTTGCACAATTCTGTGAACATACTAAAACCCAATTAAAGGCACATTTTAAATGGGTGAGTTTTACAATATGTGAATTGTATCTCAAAGCTGTGATTATATCTTAAAGTGTTTGAGAGAGAGAGAGAAAGGGAGAGAGAAAGGACGAAATTGACGTGAGTTTGAGCTGTGACGTGACCCACTCATGGTACCAAACAGCCAGTAAGCGAACCCAGGTCTCTGTGACACCCACGTTTCACCACCTCCTTCTTGTTCCTTAGCTGCCACTTAGCACACGACACACACATGCAGCACATCTCAGTCTCCAGAGCACATCTGCATCCACTGGCCCTTCAGGATTATTTTCATGCCTTGAAAGCGTGAGTCTGACTGCTAGGGTTCAAATCTCTGCTCTGCCACTTAATGTGTGAGTTGGGCACGCTGCTTGGTTTCCTCATCGTGAGACTACTGTAAACGTTAAATGAGATAAGACATGTAAAGTGTTTGCGACAGGGTCTAGCACACAGTAAGAGCACCATAAATGTTGATGATGATGATTCCATATTATAGGCAAAGTATTTGACTAGGGGTAGTAGAGCAATTTGACCAGAGTCACAAGGCTGAAATTTGGCCGCAGTCTTCTGAGTCCAAATCCCAGACCTTTCTGTTCCACCATGCTGGCCTTCGCATTCCTCTATAAGTCATTCTTCATGGCCAGGCAGCATGATCTTTTAAAGATGTAAATAAGTTGTAAAAAAATTTTTTTAAAATAATATTGGAGTGTTGAAGGTCATAAAGAAAACAGCGATAACTTCAATAACATAATAATTTTTTCATGGCATGAAAAATGCCATAAAAAATCAAAATTCAAGTGACAAAAATATGTGTAACTTATTAGAGGCAAATAGTTTATTGCCTAAAATGAAGAGCTTTTATAAAAAATACAATAAATTATGAGTAAAATGGCACCAAGATAGTAGAAAATGAACAAAAGATATGAATACACAGCTAAAAAAAAAAAAAAGAAGAAATGCAATTGGTTCTTAAATATTTGAAATGACAGCCTCTCTCATAGTAAAAGAAAAGCAATATAAGTCAGATTAGTCTCTCTCCTGCCTTCAAAGGCAATTCATCATTCTGCAGATAAAATTCATACTACTTCCTACGAGCCATGAGACCCTACATGTTCTGGTCCTGCCTACCAGTCTGATCTCATATGATACTACTGTCCCTTGCTCAAGTCAAGGACCTCCTTGCCCCTTCTTGAACAGGCCTCTTTCCTGCCTCAGGGCCTTTGCACTGCTCCCTCTCTGCCTGGCATTTCACATTTCAAAAACAGTCACATCTTTAGAGAGGCCCTCCCTGATCTCCCAATCTAAAGTGGTAACCACAGTTATTCTCTAGCATAATTCTCTTCACAGCATTTATCGTTATCTGGTATTTTTTCCAACATCTGGGTTATCTGTGAGTCTGGGCCTACTGACTATTTTTTCTGTTGATTATGTGTCACTTTTTCCTGCTGCCTGCATGTCTAGCAATTTTTATTACATACTGGATATAGTGGATAATGTTACAGGGAGTCTGGAGTTTTTTTTGGCATATTGGACTTGTAGATGACATTGTTACAGGGAGTCGGGATTAGTTTATCTTCCTAAAAAGAATGTTGAGTTTTGTTGTGGCAGGCAGTTCAGTTACTGGTGGATCACCTTGATCCCGGAGAGGCTTTGGTTTTACATTTTGCTGGGGGGGGTTGTTCAGTCTTAAGGTGTGGCCCTCAGCCTTGGGTTTAATCATAGATGAGGCCTTCTAGAGTTTTCAAAGAGAACCTTAGGCAATTACTCAGCTCCTCTAACTTGGTGGAACTTGAATTCCAAACTCTTGTTTCCTCAGCACCGGGCGGCAACTGCAAGCTCTTCCTCCCAGCTGCTGTTTCTTGCTGGGCTCCTTAAAGCTTCACTCTGCCCATGCACAGTTTACAAGCTGCCAAGGATTTGAGGAGAATTTGTAGGAGGACATCTCCTGCCTTTCCAGGATTTTCCCTCTTGATTTTTAGCTCTTCTGGTAGCCCCACACTCTGACCAGTAAAGATGTCTGAGCTCCTCAGCCTGGGCAGGGCTCTCAGGAGGAAAAGCTGCTGAAGTGAACCACTCGCTCATCAGCCTCTTCTCTTTCAAGGACTGTTTCCTCCCCAGCATCTGTCTGGTTTTGATTGCTCTCAAACCACTGTATTTTATATTTTGTCCTTAGTCGATAAGGACTCTTGGCCAGAGAATTAGACTAATACAAGCTAACCTGCCATTTCCAGAACCAGAGCTCATGATCTGACGTGGTTTTATTTTCTGTCTCCCCTCTTGTTCAGAAGCTTCCAAGGACTTCATCTTCACACTACATTCCCCAGTACCTATAACTCTGCCCAACACACGGTAATACTTAATATAATAACGAATGAATGAATGAATTTCATGCCTAAATAACAATCACAACCAACCCGTCTAACTTTCTGCTCCTTGTCCCGGCTGCCAAATTCATTTTCCTAAAACAGAGCGCCCACATCTCCTGTCGCTGCGTGTTTGAAACTCCACAGTGGGAAGGCCAGTGGGGAGGGACACTGGTCACTCTATTCTCTGACAACACCAGGATGGGGGTCCTCTCGGGGCAAGACACGGGTGACTTCCTAAAGGACCAACGAGGGCGACTGCCACAGCTAATCCTCCCCCGCTGCCCTCACCCCAACCCTCCCTTCCGGCCCCCCTCCAGGAACCGTGAACTGGCCCAGGACTTGATCCGGGCCTGTCTGAGTGTTTGATTGGATCGGGCATTTGATCCTCAGAAACTCCACTCCAGCGAGGAGAGTCAGTAGTAACAGAAAGTGGCCCTTGGCAGGGGGTAGGGAGAGGGCGTGGGACCGGAAGAGTAGTGCTTGCTTTTATAGGCGCTCTTGGAGATGGGGCTGGACATGCAGCTCAAAACGTCACAGGAGCCCACAGCAGCCCAGGGGGACAGTATCTCCCCTTCCTCCCTGACCAGAAAACCCACGCATGGTCTACATCAAGCCGTAACAAATGGCAAATGCCCATGGGGTCGGGAGACGCCACCTCTCACCTCTCAGCAGATGAGGAAACTGAGGCCCAGAGAGCAGGATGCCCCAATCGCAGTACCCTTCAAGGCCTCCGTTTCCTCCTCTGTCACATGGATCACTGCTGCAAGTCCCCTCCTCACTCAGCTGTCCTAGGTTCTGGGTTCAAATCCACATATCTACCTGGAGCGCCTGCTATGTGCACGGTATGTCCCAGGCAACGCGGGGAACACGAGGAAACACACAGCACCATCCTAGTTAGAGAACGGGGGGTTTGGACGCGGCAGGACATGAGGGCAAACGAGCCCTTCAAGTCCAGGTGTCTGGGGGTGGCGGAGAGAGCTGAGTCTTCAGAGTGAAGTCACTAAGGATCCGCAGGAGGCAGAAGGTGAGGGATGCGGGTCACAGAAGTGCCTTGGCGGCAGCGGCGGCAGCAAATGAGAAAAGGATAAGGAATTTGGGAGCGGCAGGGAGGCTGAGGGCAATTCTCAGCGGTGGAACCCAGGGGCTTTGCTAAGCAGGGGGCTGCGGGGCTCTAGGGAGAGCATTTTCCGCTCAGAGTCGAGGGGCGGGAAGAAGGAAGCTGTTTCTCCAGGGGCCAATGGAAGCAGAGATGAAGCCCAGCCTTGGCCGAGCTGGAAATGCTCAGGCGAGAGGGAGGGGAACCAGGCATTTTGAGAACTGCCTCTGTGCGCTTTGCATCCACGGTCTCCGCGGGCACACAGGAAGCGGCAGAGGGAGCTCAAAGCGCGGAGGCCTGATGCCCCCCACCTCCCAAGAAGGTCCCCTCCAGTCTCACCCAGCCCCCTAGCCTCACTCCACTCACTTGGGGAGCCTCAGGTGGCAATGCAGGGAGTGGGAGTGGCCCCCACTAGGACCTCGGTAGGGTCCTCAGCAAGGACAAAGATGACCCCTTGTATCTGGATGGCAACCACACCGACACCACAACACCAGGCACCCAGTTGTGCGCCACGATGCACTTGTTCAGGGAGTGAATGAATGAATGAGGCCAGGGAGGGAACTGTGCATCAAAAACCAACTGCACGTCATTCATTCATTTGTTCAACAAATATTCCCTGAGATTCTCACAGGTGGCAGGTAGGGTGCCAGGCACAGAGGGTGTAAGGATGAGCCACCCAGATACAACCCAGCCCCTGTCACCATACGGGCTGGCGGGAGCCAGGCTCTGCGTGGAACATACGGAGACGATAACGGAATCCCTGACCTCGTGGAGCTGCCCACAGTCTCTGGTCTTTGTTTTTGTCTACCTAGCAAACTTCCCACACTCTTCCCCTTATTATTTATAAAGTATTTTCCTGCATCTCTAGCTATGTGAGTGGGCACGAGGCTCACTACTGGCCAATAATCACGTCCATCCCCCTGGCTACAGTGATTGGCACTTAAACAGGGCTGATCAGAGTCCTCTCCTGGAGCCCTGACGTCTCCTCTCTCTGTTCACGTGGCTAAACTGGGGCTGCCAACGGCCACGTTTCCACCATGAGGAAAAGATCTTTCTGCTGTAAGCAAGGAAGAAGATAATACGGAAAGAGACGCAGAGCTGAGAGATGGAAGGAGAGGAAGCGAGTCCTTGTGGTGCAGAATGCTCAGCCCCAGCCCCCGGGTTCCTGCGGCTCTTCCTCCGCCGCCCCCGGGTTCCTGCGGCTCTTCCTCCTCCGCCCCCGGGTTCCTGCGGCTCTTCCTCCGCCGCCCCCGGGTTCCTGCGGCGGTTCCTGCGGCGGTTCCTGCGGCGGTTCCTGCGGCGGTTCCTCCGCCGCCCCCGGGTTCCTGCCGCTCTTCCTCCGCCGCCCCCGCGTCCCCCCCGGGGTTCCTGCGGCTCTTCCTCCGCCGCCCCCGGGTTCCTGCGGCTCTTCCTCCGCCGCCCCCGGGTTCCTGCGGCTCTTCCTCCGCACTGTGCGTCACTCAGGATCATTTCAGCCACATCCCTTTCTCTTTTTTGCTGAGCTGGTTTGCGTCGCGCTTTTGTCCTTGTAACCAAAGAATCCTGATAAACACACAACCCTAGGTCCATGCACCAGTCTGGAACATTGGTCCATGCTCCTTACTCCCCTGGAGGCATTGTTCCAGAGTCCCCTCTGACCGTCAGACCAATGATGAGCTTCTTGGGCCAGTGGCTGCCTCTGGGCCATGTCACAGGAGGTGCTTGGAGGCTGGACCCACCGCATCCTCTCGATGGCGTCTCCAGCTGCTCCCCCAGAGACTTTCTCATTCATGACAATGACAAGCATTTACGAAACACTGAACTAGATACTATAGGGAAATTAAGGATGTGGCTTCTGCCCTCAAGATGTTTACAGCGAAGCTGGAGACGCAGAACTCACAAAGCAATCCATGAAAAAGTTACAAGCAACACATCAACAAGTGTGCAAAACAGTCAGATCTAATTTATACCACATGGTTGGGGGTAAATGGATAGAAATGGATTTCCCAGGTAACTGAAGGAATCTTTCTGGTGTGGAATCCATACTTCCTTGCTTCTCAGACATCCAGGGCATCACCCTGGAAATTTATTCCCGTGCTCAGAGGTAACTGGGTTTTAAAGATATCTGCCCTACACTGAGTAACCCCACCTCCTTCCTCCGGGTTGAGGGTCACTGTGGCCTCCTTTCCTTTCCCTTCTGCTGTAAGGTACACACAATGTGCTGCTCCTGAGGCTGAGTGCAGAGGCTCACAACTGTCTGTTTCTCAGCAGCAAACCTCTCAGCTGTCCCTGCAGCTTCCCGGACTCAGCCCAGCAGCAGAGGCAGCCAGAGGTCTGACCTCCGATGAGACGGCTGTTCCCCATCACAAGCTGAAGACATCACGCTGAAGGAAGTGGAGGGGAAGTTCACTTGAGCACAGTGCCTGGCACACAGCAGGCTCTCCACAAATATCTACTGAACGAGGGACATGTCAAACAAAACCCTGAAAGGCGCAAGCAGAGACAAGGACATGGAGGGTGTTCCAAGTTCGGGGAATGGCAGAATCAAAGACTGGGGACCCAGCGAACAGCCTGGCTCAGCTCCTAGAGAGCTGGGGACCAGGGACCAGCTGGCGAGCCTGGGGGGAGCTGACCATATTTGGTCCCAGAGGGCGCAGCAGGGTGGCCTCCAGCCGCTGAGTCTCTCCCCGCACCACCCGCCCCCC
>NW_020174923.1:15439414-15463641 GCF_003031525.2 Neophocaena asiaeorientalis asiaeorientalis
CTCCCCCTTTGGCACCCCTCCCCAGGCCACGCAGAGGCCAGGGGTCATCCCAGGGAGAGCCCCAGGCTGCCCGCAGGGCTGCCAGCCAAAAGAAGCAGCTGTTTTCAATAAGTCACTTGGCCCTGAGGCCAGGCCTGGAAATGTCCGAGTCAGCAGAAGCGGCCGGCTCCGCCCTGCAGAGGGGCCAACCCTGGGGACCAGGCATCCTACCCTGCGCCACCCTCTGCTAGAGGCTGTGTCCATGTCCCTGCACACACACTGGACCTGGGTGGGGGGGCGGCAGGGCATTCCTTCCATGGAGGGCAGGGGAGTCACACGCCTTCGAGGCCCAATACTCTGCCCAACCGTGCAGCATCCCCACCAAAATCCTGAGATAGTGTGGGCTCCCCCTCTACCGTCCACCCTCCAGGCTCTTCCTACTCTCCGGCCTCCTCCCCAGCAGCCCTTCCACTCCAGCCAGGCCAAACTGCTGGTCCATTACAGAGCATGGGACAAAACCGAACACACACAGCCCCGAGGAGGCTCCGCGGCTGTCCCACGCACGCTTGTGTGCGGTGTCTCTCTCAATCTCTCCAGCAGCGGTCAACCTCCTCTAGAGACGCTCTTCTCCCCGCTTAAAATGTCTGTGTTGCACGATGTGATATGCTGTGTCCTAAGATGTTAAAGCAAACTCTGGCAGAGAATGGGTTAAGAGATGGGCTTGTCACCTAATACATGCAAGAGGATGGTGTGAAGGGGGGATGGGAATTCCGGTAAATTCGGAAAGGCGGCTTTCACCCTCCCATGGCTCTGCCTGGGTCCCCCAGGTGGTGCCGGCTGAGGGGAGCTGGCCCCTGGGGCTCTCGGAGACGCAAATCCTCACCCGCCCTGACCTTCCCCCCGTGGCGATTTAAGAGTGTTTGATCTCATGCCCTGCTGTCTTTTGTCTTCTCAGACTAAAGCATCACGATATTTTCGACCTGTCCTTTCCCAGGCCCCATCTTGTACTGAAGGCTAGGAAGGGCGGGGGATGCCGAGCCCCCATATCGCCTCTAACCGCTGGGGGGACCCGGCACCCCTCTGCTCACGGGCAGCTCCCGCAGCCTCGCTCCCCTGCCTGGTCCCCACGTCTCTTTCTCTACTGGAGCATCCCAGGGGCGGGCCCACCTTGACCCCATCCTCCCTCACGCCCGTCTCCAGGACCCGAGGTGCTGGGCCCAGCCCCGTCCTCGGAGTTCCGGGTCTTCGTGGCCGCTGCGCCCCCCACCTAGGCCGTGCGCCCTCCTTCCGCGATGCGCCCCCATCTCCGCGGCGCGGCCCGGGGCCTTTGGGCGCAGACCCCTCCCCCAGCCCCGCCGCGGCCACGAGGTCCGCCAGGCTCCCCAGCCCAGCTCTGCGAACCCCAGGTCGGCGGCCTCCGGCGCCGTCTGCTAGCCCGCAGCCAAAATAAACAGCCCAAAGCCACTTCCTTCCCCGGGGGGCAACTTTCACAACAACGGCCGGCTCCAGTCGTGGCAGGAAGTGGCCTTCTGGGCCAGGACAATCCAACCTTACTGACCAGCCAGCGAAGGGCAGGATCCAGGACCCGCGGCGGGGGCCGGGCCCAGTTCCGCACTCGACCCTGGAAGGGAGCGCGCGTGGGTGGGAGCGTAGCCGTCCCGGCGCAGAAATCACGCGCCCGCCGCCCGCGCCGGCCTCCGCGGAGCCACACTTGTTTCACTTATCCGTGGGAGTCGTCAGCAGATTATTTCATAAAAGCACGGATAGGAGAGCCCCAGCCCCAGCGCTGCATTAGATGCTTCATACCTCTGATTTAGGATGAGTAAATGAATGAGTGAAAGGATTTATAATAAAGGAGACACCGGGACAAACTGAGAGAGAGCAACTTTTAAAAAATTTAGTTTGGGGAATTCCCCGGCGGCCCAGTGGTTAGGCCTCCTCGCTTTCACTGCGGGGGCGGGGGGAGGGTTGGTTCAACTGGCCAAACAAAAAAAAATTTAGCTTTGCCAAAGTGGCTGCAGAAGTGGGGGGGGGGATAGTAACTTAAAGCTAAAATACTAGAAGCCCCGCCCCCCGCCCCCCTACTGCTTACTGCAGAGTCAACAGAAAGGAAGAAAAAATCTCCTTTAGGCCTTTCTGTATTTTCCAGAGTGAAGATTTTTTTCAAACAAAGAAAGAGAAACGTGTGGGGAATTAAACTAAAATCTAATGATTTGTTTGTGAGAAACTGAGGTTTCAAATATAAACCATTGGATTCGCAAGAACTATTTTATGAACAATTTTTCGTTTTTCTTTTGGCTGCGTTGGGTCTTCGTTGCTGCGCGCGGGCTTTCTCTAGTTGCGGCGAGTGGGCTTCTCACTGCGGTGGCTTCTCTTGTGGAGCACGGGCTCTAGGTGCGTGGGCTTCAGTAGTTGTGGCTCCCGGGCTCTAGAGCACAGGCTCAGTAGTTGTGGCGCACGAGCTTAGTTGCTCTGCGGCATGTGGGACCAGGTCTCGAACCCGTGTCCCCTGCATTGGCAGGCAGATTCTTAGCCACTGTGCCACCAGGGAAGCCCAACAATTTCTAACTAACAGTCTTTCACATAACATAGAAAAAAGGGTAGGATCCCTCCCCCCCCATTCACACAACACAATGAGTTCCTCATTGGCTAAGTGCCCCTTGAGGGCTCAGGTTCTATCCTCCGCCTCTCCATGTCCCCAGCGTTTGCCTGCCATAGTCTGGACTCACAAATGTCGAATGACAGAATGAGTATGAACTGGAGGGTCTCAGAATTCATCTTGTCAGTCCTTTAGAATTTGGAAACCGAAACACATAAAGGTTAAATGACTTGTCCAAGGACATTCACACAACCGGAACCATGACCTTTCCATTAGGACTAAACCTTATTCAAGTCCTGAACAGCATCACACCAGTATCTGCTTATATAAGTTGACCACATTTATTGTCTCATGTTGAGAATGAGAAGGGGAGTTACTAATAATTACAGCACTACAACATGCTTGAGCCAGGGCTGTCCCAGGCAAACTAGGACATACGGTCACCCTGCACTTATGGAAAGAGACCACAAATAATGATACAAGGTAATGTTTACCATACACTTGGCTAGGTACCCGGCACCGGCTTCCCAGGCTTTCTCGTTAATCCTCACAGCAATGCTCAGAAATAGGTAAAATTCCTATCTCCATTTGACAGATAAGGAAACAGGTATTAAATAACTGAGAGATCAATTCTCTTGATAACACAGTTAATAAGGGGCAGAGCAGAGATGGGAGACCAGGAAGACTGGTCAGTTCCCAACAACTATGCCAGGTACTTGAAACTGATAACCCACAGGCAAGGTGCATTTGGCCGTCACGGTATGTGAAAGAAAAGTGAGCGAGCATTGAAAACTGGAGAGATTTCACATAAAAATCTGCATTTCCAGCTCTCTCAGAAACATTGGGAGGCCTGACAATGCTGAGCCAGTCTGCCTGTAAGGCGCCAGTCACAGTTTCTGGGTGGAGCTGCCCACCTGACAGGGATGCTCACCGGTTTGCCACAGTCCCCACCCACCCCTTTTGCACACCCCCCACTCCAACACTGAAGTGGAAGGAGAATGGCCATATGTTATCATGTTGGCACTACTGTTTTTATCAGAGTGCAGAAACATTCTTCAATATCCTGGTCTCTATTAAGAATGACCAGAGGGTTACGCCTATTTCAAAACCGAAAAAAAAAGTGTGTTAGGGGGTCCCCTCTAAATTAGGCTCCACGGCCCAGCAACCATAATGTCCCTGTGACTCGCTGCATTCCTTTCTCGAGATGTGTCTGAAACACAGTACGATTCTGAGAACTCCTGACACGATTCACCACAAGCTTTTGCTCCACTCGCTGGCAGTTCCGTGACCTTCTGATGTGGCAACATTCAAGGACTTGTTTGGTTCTCGAAGCAAGGCATGGATGGCACTCTTTTTAAAGTTGTGATGAGAACAACAACTCCTTGGAGTTGCTGCCTCGGCACTTTACCGTATGACAAACCTGCTCACACCCAGAGTCTGGACATTTAGATAAGGGTCTGAGTTTGGGATTCCCACCCGAAGTTCCTGCTTTGCTTTTTTGGGGGCACCTCTTAAAATAACCACTTAAGAGCTGAGCCCTTGGAGCTTCCCTGGTGACACAGTGGTTGAGAGTCCATGGTTGACGAGCCAGTGCGGGTGTGCCGATCCCAGTGGCCGGCGGCGGATGGAGCGGTGGGGGAGAGGGCACGATGGGCAATGCCAGAGAGTGGCGCTGTGTGGAAAGTGACCCCGGGTTTTCACCGAGCTCATTAAAGCATTCAGTTGCTGAGGAGCCCAAGTAGAAGAAATAGGGAGTTTAGAGCCTGAGAATTTTGATAAATCCGGTTCATGGGTTAATTTTTCTTTTTTTAATTTTATTTTTATTATTTATTTTTGGCTGCGTTGAGTCTTCGTTGCTGTGCACGGGCTTTCTCTAGTTGGGGCAAGCGGGGGCTACTCGTCGTTGTGGTGCGCGGGCTTCTCATTGCGGTGGCTTCTCTTGTTGCGGAGCACGGGCTCCAGGCACACGGGCTCAGTAGATGCGGCATGTGGGCTCAGTAGTTGTGGTGCACGGGCTTAGTTGCTCCACAGCATGTGGGATCTTCCAGGACCAGGGCTCGAACCTGTGCCCTGCATTGGCAGGCGGATTCTTAACCACTGCGCCACCAGGGAAGCCCTGATTTTTCTTTTCAAGTTGCAGCCAGGAGAAGAAACAGCAGGCTTTGGGGCCTCAGGACTCCAGACTTGACATGATATTTTTTGCCAAGCGGGTAATTAATAATGCTTGTGCTACTCGAGCCATAGTAAGTGTGTTATTGAACTGTACCCATCAAGATGTCCACTTAGGAGAGACATTATCAGGGTTTAAAGAATTTTCACAAAGTTTTGATGCAGCTGTGAAAGGTCTGGCACTGAGTAATTCGGATGTGATTCGACAAGTACACAACAGTTTCGCCAGACAGCAGATGTTTGAATTTGATGCATAGACATCAGAAAAAGAAGATGCTTTTCACTTTGTCAGTTATGTTCCTAGTAATGTAAGACTGTATGAATTAGATGGATTAAGAAAAGGACCCACTGATTTAGGTGTATGTCATCAACATGATTGGATCAGCGCAGTGAGGCCAGTCATAGAAGAAAGGATACACAAGTACAGTGAAGGTGAAATTCAATTTAACTTAATGGCCATTGTGTCTGACAGAAAAATGATATATGAAGAGAAGATAGAAGAATTACAAAGACAACTTGCTGAGGAAGAACCCATGGATACAGATCAGGGTAATAACATGTTAAGCGCTATTCAGTCAGAGGTTGCCAGAAATCAGATGCTTATTTAAGAAGTACAGAAATTAAAAAGATATAAGATTGAAAATATCAGAAGGAAGCATAATTATCTGCCATTCATTATGGAATTCTTAAAGACTTTAGCAGAACACCAGCAGTTAATACCACTAGTAGAAAAGGCAAAAGAAAAACAGAATGCAAAGAAGGCACAGGAAACCAAATGAAGAAGATGCTTTGGGATGTGTACACATTTCTGCTTCTGCACTTATTGTCGAGGAAACCATTAAGTATAAAGAACTTTGAGCAACAGCCTAATTGACTCAGCGCACGTCTGACAACAGTCCCAGCTGGTCTCACCTTCAGTCAGCGCGTGGATTCGTAACCTCTCCCTGCCTGCGTCATGTGCGTGTGACGCATATTAAATAAAAGTGGTCAGAAAAAAAGGAAAACAGTTACTGACCTCTGCCCCAACCACCCGGGATGAGTGCTACCCTGCTCTCTCCGTCCTGCCCGCTGACGACCTGGGACTGAGGGCTGCCCTCCCCCTGGCCCATTGTGCCACCAACCCCCCGCCCCTCACCCTGTTTCTGGGATGTGTAAGTAACAAATTGTTACTTTTACTACCTCTCTGTTGGTTTACTGAAATTGTCCCTTCAACCAAAACAATCCCAGGGTTTTCACTTCCCCAAAGCGGGAGCTCGGATGCCGAGGAAGTACCCGCCGACCCCAATCCATGTAGGTGGCTTGTGCCTCCTCTAACCTGCATAATCTCCTTCTTCTTTTTTTTTTAAATTAATTAATTAATTTATTTTGGGGTCTTCGTTGCTGCGCATGGGCTTTTCTTTAGTTGCGGCAAGCGGGGGCTACTCTTCATTGCAGTGCGCTTCTCTTGTTGCAAGCATGGACTCTAGGCACACAGGCTTCAGTAGTTGTGGCACACAGGCTCAGTAGTTGTGGCACACAGGCTCAGTAGTTGTGGCTCATGGGTTTAGTTGCTCCACGGCATGTGGGATCTTCCCAGACCGGGGCATGAACCCGTGTCCCCTGCATTGGCAGGCGAATTCTTAACCACTGCGCCACCAGGGAAGTCCTAACCTGCATATTCTTAATTGAACACACCAGCTCTGGCTTCTCAACACAAAAGTTAAATGAACTTAGAATCTTTTTTGCTCGGGAAACTTTAGGATCTCCCTAAGACTATATGCCAAAGATTAAACACTTGCTGACTTCTGCAATGACAAACCAATGGAACCTTCCTTACCCACACCTTCTTTGGAAGCACGGTGGAGGGCTTAGGAGGGTGACTCTGGAATCTGGACCCACCCAGGTACAAATCTCTTCTTGGGCCCTGGGGCCAGCTGCCTCACTTCTGCAAGCCTCACTTTGGGGAAGACACCAATCTCATGAGTTTCTGGGAAGATTAAGGAAGAAAATGCTTAAAGATGCTTTGTACCTTTAGCATTTGGTAAAGGAAGGCCATTATTTTTTGTTTGTTTTAAATATTTATTCATTTTGGCTGCGTCAGGTCTTAGTTACGGCACGCAGGATCTTTCGTTGCAACGTGGGCTTCTCTCTAGTTGTGGTGCACGGGCTCCAGAGTGCGTGGGCTCTGTAGTTGTGGCACCTGGGCTCTCTTAGTTGCCCCGTGGCATGTGGGATCTTAGTTCCCCGACCAGAGATTGAACCCACGTGCCCTGCAATGGAAGGCAGATTCTTAACCACTGGACCACCAGGGGAGTCCCCATTATTGTTTTTTAACATTGAAGAGCCTCTGCCCGGATCAAGGCTGTGAGCTCAAGAGTCTGTTTCACAGCAGAGAGCCTGGGAACCAGGCGTAGCAGATGCTGCAATCCGGATAAGAGGAAATGATAAGAGTAAATAAAGCCAAGGACTTGAGTGTTTAAGCTGCTCTTCAGAAGAATTAAAAGAAAAATAAATCCACGGTCCAGATGCAGAGTCCTCCCGCAATTCCCATGGGTGGGTCCCTGGCAACTATCATTTGTTTCTAACTTCTGAGCTTTTGGACCCTCCTCGGGTGCACCTGGAAGGGAGATGCAAGAAGAGGCCATGGACAGTGTGACAGGGGAAAGGGGGGTACTTCTGGGGAGGTCAGGGCAGCATGGGGTATGCTGCTCTCCCCGCCACATTCTGGTTCTGCAGAAATCAAGTCCAAGGGCAGTCGTAAAGGGAAAATGAGGTCACAAAACAACGCAGCTGGAAGGGAGTGTGGAAGGAGGCGGCGAGGGCCCACTCCGCTTGGGGTGGCAGATGCTGGGGCAGGAGGAGGTGGACAGAGTCTGCGTGGGCCCCTCGCTGGGACTCAGGCAGTCGCATGGCAGTGGGGCTCCAAGAATGGGAGGAGGCAAGGGTTGGAGCAGCGCAGGCTGAGAATCTAGTCTAGGAGTTCAGGTTCTGATTCTGCCATTACAATGTAAATGACCTTAGGGTATTCGGTTTTCTTACCTGTGAACCGAATTCAAAAATACCTTTGCCTTGGGCTTCCCTGGTGGCGCAGTGGTTGAGTCAGCCTGCCGATGCAGGGGACACGGGTTCGTGCTCCGGTCCGGGAAGATCCCACATGCCGCGGAGCGGCTGGGCCCGTGAGCCATGGCCGCTGAGCCTGCGTGCGTGTCCGGAGCCTGTGCCCCGCAACGGGAGAGACCACAACAGTGAGAGGCCCGCATACCGCAAAAAAACAAACAGACAAACAAAACAACCCTCCCTGCCTCTCCACAGCTTCCTGGGGAGATCTACAGGGAGAGTACTATGGGGATGTTGACATGATTCTTTTAGGGTCTCTCTCCCCCATTAAATGGTTCCTTCAGAGCAGAAGCATGTCTCATCCATTTATCTCCCCAGTTCAGGGCATACAACAGGTGCTCAATACATGTGTGTTTTGAAATTTGTTAAAATTTGCCTTATAGCACAATATGGTCAGTTTTTAAAATGTTCCAAGTGTGCTTGAAAATAATTTGTAATCTAAAGTTTTGGAGCATAGTGACTATATATATATCTGCTTGTTGAATCAAATTTGCTGCTCACGTTATTTAAGTTTTTTATATCCTTACTACTTTTTTGGGGCGGGGGGTCTACTGGTTCTGAAAGAGGTATCCTCTATCAGTGAATGATAGCAGTATGTTAAATCTCTATTATGATACTGAATTTGTCTATTTTTTCCTTGTAGCTCTGTTGCTCTGTATAATTTGAAGTTAAGTGCATACAACATTTAAAACTTCCTGGTAAATTGGACTTGTTGACATGAAGTGCCCTTGTTTATTTCTAGTAACGCTTTTGCTTTCAAGTTTACTGTATCTGTTATTATATAATTTCCTTTTGGTTTATAGTTGCACAGTATATCTTTTCCAATTCTTTTACTTTCAAATTTTTTGTACCATTATGTTTTATTTTTTTAATAAATTGTTAAAAATTAATTAATTAATTTAAAAAAATAACTGAAAAAGTTAAAAAAAAAAAACTAAGAAGCAAATTCAGTGGAATGCATAATAGGTTCCTTGGGAGAATGCTTTAGGTCTCAGTTCATTTCTTCATAAGATGAACGTTCCCACCAAAAGCATCAGAGTAAACATCACGCCTCATCATTGCTTTCCACTGTTCATACAGCACGCATGTAGGTATAATGCTGGTTAATGCAAAAAAAATCACAATATTCAATGACTTTGAATAAGCAGTGGAGGAAGCAAACATTTACTAGATTCCATGAATAAAAACCTCTCTAATAAAGCTTATGTGGGAGGATAATGGCTCCAGCTACCCTAGCAAAGGAGGCAGAGTCCCCTTTCCTATGAATAGCTGGGCTCAGGTGTGATGTTGGGAACAACACAAGGCAAATAAATAGCAACTGAGAAAAAAACAAAAACAAAAACACATGTGTGTTGAACTGAGCTGGACCAGGGGAGGTGGAAAGGCAAGCTGTCCTATGTCCTATAGGCAAGGGTTTAACATCCTCTGAATTGCATCCTCCTTTAAAAGCAGATCATGTATGGACAATGAATAGAAGAGGATAAGGGAGACATGAAATTATTTATTGTGCCAGGAGGTTGGGATTATGTGTACCTTTCTCTTATATTATTATAATGTTTCTAAAGTAAATAAAACGGAGGGAAGCGAGACACGGGGCACCTTAAGGTCTTTGAAGGAACCAAAGCTCTCTGCATTTCCCACAGAACCCGGCTCCTTGCTAAGCGTTCAGTGAGTTTGACTTGCTTTGCCCTGGAAGCTACAAAGAGTCAGATGTATACACAAGACCCATCATCACCACCACTGTGACATCACTCATACCTCCAATGACACAACAGACTTGACCTACAAAGGAATGTCTGCGAGGGTCCCCCAAACCCTTCTCTCTCTCCACCCTTTCACACCCTTTTCCTGATTTCTTCAGTATATTTTTAGGACCATATTTTAAAAAGTACTGCTCCCACAACCATCACATTTCCTCCCTCTCTGATATTAATTAAAAATCAACAGCATGGTTAAGAGAGCTTGGGCTCTGGGTTCAAGGCTGGGTTTGAATTCCTGCTATTGAACTAGTCATTTGACCTCTTCATCCTTCAGTGACCTCATCTGTTCAGTGGAGGAAATACTCCTGCTTACCGCACAGAACAAGTACTGAGCACCTCGCATGTGCCAGGAGCTGTGCTGGTGCTGACCCCTGAGTGGTTGGCAGAACTGGTCGAGACCACAGATGGAACGACTCACCACACTGCCCCACACAAGTGAGCTCATGGTGACAGCAGCCCTGGGGGCAACCCTTCTGGAAGAGAATATGGCACCATGCGCCAAAAGCCTTCAAAAACACAGACCTTTGACCCAGAGTTCACTTCTTATGAATTTAACTTAAAGAAATAATTAAGAATCTATGCAAAGATTTTGCTACACAGCATTATTTATAACAACAATGACTGGGGGAAAATTAATGTCCAACAATATGGCACTGACTGTGTCAACTGAAATACACTCACACAATGGGATACTATGCAGACAACAGTAATCAATTTATAAGAGTATTTCGACATGAATAGAGGTTCACACTGTAACTGATTTTAAAAAACTGGATGTATAATATGACCTTATTTTTATTTTCTTTTAAATCAAGTCAAGTCTGAAAAGACCTTTGTGCATTCTTGTTATTAAACTTGGGTGTCCAAATCGCCAGGGTTGCTTGTTTACAGAGCGAGTGCCCAGGCCCTACAGCAGACCTACTGAATTAGAATCTCAAGATGAAGGAATATCTGGATCGTAAACAAGGTTCCCAGGCGATTCTGAGGCTCACCAGAGTTTCAGAAACACTGTACATGCCTAAGTGTTAACAGTGGTTATCACTGACTTATGGGATACCTGGTGATTTTTATTTTCTTCTCTTTGTATTTTCTACAGTTTACATGTTTGGAAATTAAAAAGAGACATGACCTGAATGTCCAACAAGGGATAGTTACAGGACATCCGTACAACGGAATCTTATGCAGCCATGGAAGCATTGGGTGGAAATACGCTGATGACATATGAAAGAATGTTACAAATCAACACTAAAACGTCTATGTAAAGTTTTATACAGAGAGAGGAAAGGAGAGGAGAGGAGACACAGTCTGGCAAGATATTCTTTAAAATGTTAACGTGCCTGTTTCTTAGTGGTGAAATTTTAGGTAACCTTTCTTTTTTGTAACTTTTTCTACCTTTTGAATTGTGTACTATAAATAGGTAACATTTTTTACAATCATAAAAATGTATTCTGATCCTGAAAAAATATATATGTAACACTGTCTTTCTGAGGGCCTTGTGGGAGGGAGGGTTAGTGAAACAGAAAAGGTGCGGGTGCGTAAAAGGGGAAAGAGTAGCCTTCCAGGGAAGGAGAGAACTCAGTCTGACCACAAAGGGCTTTGTAAACCTTACTAACAAGGCCAATTGTGTGGAGGAGGAGGGGGGATAAAAAGATACTTCAGACATAGATATGGATGTAGTAATGTGTGGCTTGAGGGACCCTAGTTCCCTGACCAGGGACTGAACCAGGGCCCTCTGCAGTGAAAGCCTGGAGTCCTAACCACTGGACCGCCAGGGAATAAAAATTTTAAATGAACAACAAACAGGGGAAAGATATTTCTTTTTCTTTTCCCCTATTTTTTGGCCGCGCCATGCGACATGCAAGATCTTAGTTCCCCAACCAGGGATGGAACCCCTGCCCCCTGCAGCGGAAGTGCGGTCTTAACCACTGGACTGCCAGGGAAGTCCCTTGGTTTTTTTTTTTTTTTGCGGTACGCGGGCCTCTCACTGCTGTGGCCTCTCCCGTTGCGGAGCACAGGCTCCGGACGCGCAGGCTCAGCGGCCATGGCTCACAGGCCCAGCCGCTCCGCGGCATGCGGGCTCCTCCCAGACGGGGGCACGAACTCGGGTCCCCTGCATCGGCAGGCGGACTCTCAACCACTGCGCCACCAGGGAAGACCTGTTTTTTTTTTTTCTTGTTTTTGTTTTTTGGGGTGGGGGGAGAGATTTCTAACAAATATGGCAAGAAGCTCATATAGGCCAATGAGAAAAATATAGAGACCCAGTAATTCTAAGCCCCTAAGACCTGAACAGATGCGATGATCAAGAATATGTATGAACAGACAATTCATGAAGAAGAAATATCCATGTCTAATGAGGTTATGGAAAAAATGTTCAAAAGCATTTGAAATACTGGTAATATTCCTATTTGCTGGATCCGACCCTTGGTTACATGGGTGTGTTCAGTTTGTGAAAATTCATTGAGCTGAACATCTGAACATGGTGTGTTCACTTTCCTGTATTTATATTATACCCCAAGAATGAAAAAATTTTAAAGCAAGGCATGGATAAACACAAAACAGAGACTGGGTGGGAGGAACAGGGAGAGAGAGGGAGAGAGAGAGAGAGAGAGAGAGAGAGAGAGAGAGAGAGAGAGAAACATAGGTAGATGTAAGTATTGTAATGTTCTCTGTCTTGGATTAGGTGGTGGATTCGCAAATGTTCATTATATTATAATGCATACTTTGTTTACAAAATAAAAGACCATGCAGGGAAGCAAACTGGACTGAGTGCCCTGCTCCACCAATCACTAGATATGTGATCCTGGCTCGCAGCCTGTCTGGCTCAATTTCCTTATCCATGAAATAGAGGAATGTGAGGATTAAAAATACAGGGACTTCCCTGGTGGCACAGTGGTTAAGAATCCGCCTGCCAATGCAGAGGACACGGATTCGAGCCCTCGTCCGGGAAGATCCCACATGCCACGGAGCAACTAAGCCCGTGAGCCACAACTACTGAGCCTGCGCTCTAGAGCCCGAAAGCCACAACCACTGAGCCCATGCTCCACAACTCCTGAAGCCCACGTGCCTAGAACCCGTGCTCTGCAACAAGAAAAGCCACCGCAATGAGAAGACTGCGCACCGCAACAGAGTAGACCCCACTTGCAGCAACTAGAGAAGCCCGCGCACAGCAACAAAGACCCAACACAGCCAAAATAAATAAATTTATGTAAAAAAAAAAAACACAGTGCATGTGGAATTGCCTAATACTGACCCTGGCAGACTATACGTGCTCAAGACTATACGTGATCAGTCAACATTACCACGGTTTCCATTTCTCTCACTTGTTACAGTGTTATATAGAAACGTCATAAGGTTTTCAAAAAGGAGGAAGCCTTCCAAAAGCTCGTCCCCCGACTGCTACCTTTTTGATTTGCATTCCAATCTTGTCCGTATGGACGGCCATTTAGTACTTACAGAATTTCGTGTCCTAGTGTCTTGAAATGCAAACTTGTATTACAGCGTTCGCATCCTCTCCAGCTGTCCCTTCTGTAAACACTCAGCTGATAAGTGCAAGATCAAGAGGTTCGCGTTGGAGGGTCTGTTAATGGAAAGAGCCTGAGGCGGGTGCCTACACCGGTGATCCAGCTCTTGAAGGTGAGCACCCTGAGCGCGCCTTCAGGAAACCCCGCTCTGAGGCTGACCCTCCTACACAGGCCTCCTCGCCTGCAAGTAACGGAAACCTAACTCCAACTAGCCGCGGAGCGGCTGGGCCCGTGAGCCATGGCCGCTGAGCCTGCGCTCCGCAACCGGAGAGGCCACAGCAGTGAGAGGCCCGCGTACCGCCAACAAGAGGGACTGGCCTGGAGTGGCTAGGGAAAACTGTAACCAGGGTCTCGGCCAGCCTGGGTCTCAGTGCCACCTACCCCGAACCCAGGTTCCACTCTCCCCTCCCGGAACCGGGCTGTCCCCTCTGTGCTACACCAGACCCTGCAGGGCTCCCTTCGCGCCTGGGAAAAGCCCGCCCTGCCCCCACGAGACTCTGATTGGTCCCGTGGGGTCACGTGCTGCAGGCTTGGACCAGTTAGGTGATGGGAGAGGACGGAGGGTGCGACTGGAATCACTTGGTTGGACAGAGAGAAAGTTGTCCTCTGCCACCCCATTGCTGCAAATTACAGACATGCTAAAAAGAAAAATCACCCCTGTTAAATAATCAATACATAATATAACAGAATATGACATAACTTCTATTAAATTTTGGTGTGATCTTTACCAATTTTATCTTGTCTCTATGCCTCACATACAAGTTACATTCATTTATATATCACATACACACGCACACCCAAACAAATGTTTTTGAGTCTTGTTTTTGTACTTAATATTTTAGAAAAAGGATTTCTCTGTATCTTTTAATTTTGTAAAAACCACTTTAATGGCTGTATGCTATTTCATGATGTGATATACCACATTCCATTTACTCATTCCCTAGCTATTACTGCTCTTCAACTTGTAAGCAGATTTTTCTTAATTATAAATAATATATTGACCATATTGTTACATCAATCTTTGCTGGCACTTTGGAGGCATATCTTGCCTTTTTTCTTTTCTTTTTTTTTATTGCTAGTGATTTAAAACATTTTCCAAAGGCGTATTAGACATTGGTATTCCTTCTTTGTGAATTCTGTTCCCAGCTTTTACTGGCTCATGTATTCTAATCTTAGATGCCTTAAAACTAGTGGAGTTTCCTGTGTTTTTCTCACTGGCTTATGTGAGCTTCTTGCCGTAACTATTCCAGACATCTCCTCCCTGTTTGTTGTTCTTCTAAATTCTATGTGTGACTCCCTATGGGTGACAACTTCTCCCACTAAGGGTAACGGCTCTCCTGGCTTCGAACAGCGTAGGTCAGTGTTACCCTCTTTTTTGTATTTTATATAGATGGGATCATACGGTATGAATGCATCTGACTCAATAGTTTTGTGAGCCTTAAACTGTCGCATGTGGTCGTAGGTTGCTCATTATTGCTGTATACTGCTTAATAGTGTGGAGCCACCATGATTTATCCATTCTGTTATTGATGGGCATTTGGGTAATTTTCAGTTTTGGGCTATTATGAATAGTACTGCTGTGAGCAACTTGGCTTTTTTAAGAATATAGTTTAGGGACTTCCCTGGCGGCGCAGTGGTTAAGAATACACCTGCCAATGCAGGGAACACGGGTTCGAGCTCTGATCCGGGAAGATCCCATATACTGCGGAGCACCTGGGCCCGTGAGCCACAACTGCTGAGGCCCACGTGCCTAGAGTCAGTGCTCCCCAACAAGAGAAGCCACCGCAATGAGAAGGCCGCTCACCGCAACGAAGAGTAGCCCCTGCTCGCCACAACTAGAGAAAGCCGGCGCACAGCAACGAAGACCCAACGCAACCAAAAATAAATAAATAAAAAATAAAATAAATTTGTTTTAAAAATTATTTAAAAAAAGAAAAGAATATAGTTTAGGGACTTCCTTGGCGGTCCAGTGGTTAAGACTTCGCCTTCCAGTGCAGGGGGTGTGGGTCTGATCCCTGGTTGGGGAGCTAAGATCCCACATGCCTCTCGGCCAAGAAACCAAAACATAAAACAGAAGCAATATTGTAACAAATTCAATACAGACTTTAAAAATGGTCTACATAAAAAAAAATCTTTAAAAAAAAGAATATAGTTCCTTAGGTTATCTACTAAATACAAAGGAGAAAAGGTACTTTTTAGTGGAGAGATCTGGTAGACATCAGATGAACCAATTGATCAAAGTCAGGATCACCAATAAGGGAACAAACTGACAATGTGATACGCCGGGAAGGACACATTTGTGTCCCACCCCTGTGGTTCTCTTTCCAAAAATGTTTAACATAAATTTAATGATTAAACAATCAGACAAATTCAGACTGCGAACACTCTACCAAACATTTGATGCCTGAAGTCATCAAAAATCCAGTGTCATAAAAGACAAGAAGGCCAACTATTCTAGATTAAGAGAGGCTGAAGAGACACGACACCAAATTGAGTCCTAGACTTAAACAGCAGCTGACATTATTGGGACAACTGGAGAAATTCAAACACGAACTACATATTAGAAAAAACTATAGTATCTGCTGTATTTCTTAGATGTGATTACGGTATTACGGTTTTAAAGGAGAATGTCTTTGTTTTTACTTGATACATGGTGAAGTACTGGTGTGATATGTCACGTCTACAACTACTGAAAGATTCACCACACACACACACACACACAGTGAGGTAAAGCAAATGTGACCAAAGATCCTCAGATCCTTAGAAATGAGGTTAAGCATCTATGAAGTTAGAAAATCCTTTCCTCAGGGACCAGGACTGACTGCAAGGCCGTTTCCTGTTGAATTCCTATTTGACCAAGCTGGTCTGACTCAATGCGGTTCCCTCTGCAGTCAGACAGGCTCCCAACCCTGTGTCTGAGATTTCAAAGGAGTCTATTGCTTCCATCTTCCTTCTAACAAACTTAAAAATTGCACCTAAAATGAAATCAGCACACATTTGCCTCTAGAATGTTCCTCTACATTTGGGGCTGGGGGGAGAGGTTGCTCTTAAAATATAAGCTTCAGGAAGGTAGGATTCATGACTGGCTTGTTCACCATGGTGTCATCAGCATCAAATACCACGCCTGGCACATTGTCAGTGCTCGGGAAAACAGAACAGTTAACCAAATGAATGAGAAAATGCATGTCAGTGATCAGACATGCATCTTCACTTAATTATTACCCGTGTGTGTATATTAGTTTGTATGATTGCCTTGTGGTCATGATCACTTTCCTTCTTAGATATATCTCCATGTACTGGCATTAGTTCTTTTTTTTTGGCCACACTGCTGCACCTCATGTGGAATCTTAGTTCCTCGACCAAGGATCGAACCTGCATCCCCTGCATTGGAAGGGCGGAGTCTTAACAACTGGACCACCTGGGAAGTCCCTGGCATTACATGTGTCATTATATTCTATATTTGTCATTTAGAACTAAGTAAATTGTCCATCGTGTTAAGGTTCTTGATTAGCCATGCTCTTGTTGTTGGGCATCTAGATGGGTTCCAATTTGTTTTGCTACTATAAATAGCACTTCTATGAACATTTTGTTTTCTCTTTGGGATTAATGCCTTACAAATTCCCCAAGTGGAATTATGAGGTCAAAGGAGATGAAGTCTTACATATCTAGTGTCTTACATCTTGTCTGAAAGACTGAATGCTAAAAAACTGAACTAATTGGGGCTTCCCTGGTGGCGCAGTGGTTGAGAGCCCCCCTGCCGATGCAGGGGACACGGGTTCGTGCCCCGGTCCGGGAAGATCCCACCTGCCGCGGAGCGGCTGGGCCCGTGAGCCATGGCCGCTGATCCTGCTCGGCCGGAGCTTGTTCTCTTCAACGGGATAGACCACAACAGTGAGAGGCCCGCGTACCGGGTGAAAAAAAAAAAAAAAAAAAAAAACTAACTAATTTACGTGCTCCAGTCATACATATTAGTTGCCTCACAGCTCTGCCAAGATTAGGTTTTCTATTTTTACTAGTTTAATTACATATTTTTTAAAGTTGATTTCTTTAATTTCTAGTGATCTTTGCACTTTCTACATGACAACTTGCCAGCTGAATTTTCTCTTGATCAGCTGTAAATTGAAACTAAAAATGTTAAATTATAATCCTGTTGTCCAATACCATTTACAAGTACAGATTCATTTTCCCATTAGTGTGTTGCTTCTGGTGTGTCTTACATTAAGTTCTTATAACAGTCTAAGTCTACTTTTGAAATGTATTCCGGTCCACTGGACTTTTTTTCTGTTTATTTTAATTCAATGCCATATGTTTTTCATGATTGTGACATCATCTAAAACTCTGGAAACTCATTGCCTTTCTACTACTACAAACTCATTGCCTTTCCACTACTACAAACAAAATTCTCATCACAAGAAAAAAACTTTGTAAAGATGTGAGGTGATGGATGTTAACATTGCGGAGATCATTTTGCAGTACATACAGATATCAGATCATTATGTGTACACTTTAAACTCAATACAATGTTATATGTCAATTACATTCAGTAAAACTGGTGGTGGGGGGGAGCTCTTTGGAACACCTGTCTTCTTTTGTTTGGTTCAATAAATATTTACTAAATGACAGTGTCCAAGGCTGGAAGCTGTGCAGGGTTGACAAAGCCCTGCCCCAGAGGTGCTCACAGTCTGAGAGGGGAGGAAGGGGCTCCACCAGGCGGGCGGCAGCAATGAAATGGAAAAGGAGTCTGGGGAGAAAGTCTACTTCCAGCTGAGGCTGCAGGTATGAGCGGGGACCCAGAGCCACACCTGCGGAGCCAGGCGTTCCTGGCCAAGAGAAAAGCGGGAGTGGGGGCTTCACTGGGCAGGACTCAGGGCATCTGAATTTGACTTGCTCAAGGGTTTGAAGAGAAAGGCTGGAACCTGACCATGGAAGGCCTCAAATTCTCAATTCAACTCTGTTCTGTTGGCGATTAAATCCGCCCTCTTGGATCACAAATCTGGCAACAATGTGGGCTCTGGACTGAGGATGGAAGCCAGGAGGCAGAGACTGCAGATGCAAACCACATCACAGAGGCCAGAGGGAAAGAAAATTTTCAAACAGTGTCCATCAATAGGGAAGCAGCTAAAAAAAAAAGAACAGTACATCCTTCCTACCAACTACTGAGCACCATTAAGAATGGCACAGCTCTGAAGCCATTGGAAATGCCATGAATATTGTTAAATTAAATGTATTGTATTATACAGTATAAAACGTGGTTCTGTTTGTGTAAAAGGAGTATTTATATGGGTGTATGTGCATAAAGAACGGAAGATTACGCCGTTTAAAAAACTACTGACAGTGGTTACTGTTAGGGTGTGTGTGGAGGGAAGGGAGGACCTCAGATTTTTTACATGTTACCCCTGTATGGTCTGACCATTTTCCACCGAGCATGCATCATTAAAACTGAGGCTATCTCAGGGTAGTAGCCTCAGTTTTAATGATGCATGCTCTAATGGACTTGAGGATATGGGGAGGGGGAAGGGTAAGCTGTGACAAAACAAGAGAGTGGCACGGACATATATACACTACCAAACGCAAAATAGACAGCTAGCGGGAAGCAGCCGCATGGCACAGGGAGACCAGCTTGGTGCTTTGTGACCACCTGGAGGGGTGGGATAGGGAGGGTTGGGAGGGAGGGAGACGCATGAGGGAAGAGATATGGGAACATATGTATATGTATAACTGATTCACTTTGTTATAAAGCAGAAACTAACACACCATTGTAAAGCAATTATACTCCAATAAAGATGTAAAAAAAAAAAAAAAACGGAGGCTAATAACAGCATGCGTGCTGCAAGGTGAGGCCTGCAAAGGGGCACTGCATTTAGTAACTAGGAAGCCTAATTCCCGGGACCGCTGGGAGGCAACTCCTTAGGATGCAGGTTAGGTGAGGCAGGACGACTGGCCGCTCGGTGTGCGCTGAAAGGGCAGAGTCCAGGGAACTCAGCTCTGAAAGGAAGTTTAGCTGAAGAAGCTTCATGATGAAGAGAAGCAAAAAAAGGAGGGAAGTAAATTGAGGGGCCTAAGGGGTAAGGACAGCTGAGGATGGATTTTTTTTTTCTTTAGGATTTAAATTTACTTTCAGAAAAAGTATGGTTACTTTTTGGCCCTTATGGTATGTCATCAAGCAGTAAAGGGTTATCAAAGACCTACTTCGATTAAAAAAAAAAAGTGGCTGTAGTTAGGGCTTTGTATGTTGAGGATTGTGTTTCTTTCATGTTTAAGTCCCTCGATATTCATGTTTTCTCTTCCTAATAATAATAAAAATAGCAATAATTTAATATTATTTGTTAAGAAGTGACTGTGTCCAGTACTGTACCACGTAACTCATACATATATTGTCATTTCTTACGATATCCCTACGAGGGGCTATTATTTTATTTTTCCCATTTTACAAATGAAGAAACTTGAGCCTCTGCCCGAGGTCACGCAGCTGGCGAGTGGCATTAATTACAGCCCCACCGACCCTGTCCCGATTTACATCTGAGCCTCAGGAGGCGGGGCGTTCCCATCCACGCCCCCTCCAGCCTCAGTCTACAGTGGGGAGCGCCGTGTCCGCCTCCCCTTCCAAACACTTTCTGAGGATGTCGGGAGAGGCTGGGAAACTGGCTTCTTGTTTTTCCCTGTAGGAGCTCCAGGCCCACCACGGCAGCTTCTCACCATGTCCTTCTAGAAGTGACCCCCAAGAAAGAGAGAAAAAAGGCAGCCCCTCCCTTCTGGGGTTTACCCCCGTGTTCGCCCTCTGTGAGCTTGTGTCCCTTTAGCCCAGGTGAGCCCAAGAGGCAGTGACCAGGACCCCTCGGTGTCCTTCTCAGGATCCTGAGTCTGGAAGGAAGGGGCAGTGGCAGCCAGGCAAGAAGAGAGGAAGGGCATTCCAGGCAGAGGGAGTGGTGTGCGCAAAGGCCTATGGGAGGGCGAGCAGTGACGGTTCAGGGAGGAAGGCGCAGCGCGCTAAGGGGGAGGGCAGGGAAAAGGCGTGGGGGGCTGGGTGACTGGGAAGAAGCTGAGGTTTCAGAGCCATCATCCTGCAACACAACCAAGGCTTTTGCGGGGCCACAGTCAGAGGTACTCAAGTGGGGCGGGGAGAGCTGAGGAGAGGCAGAGAGCCTGGGCCCAGCCAGGCAGGATGGAAGGAGTCTACACGCTCAAGGGGCTTGGGAGAGGGGACAGAGGGTCCAAAGAAGAGGGGGAAGGGCAGGAAAGAAACTAACCACTGGACTTGCACATGGAGCCACAGGTGGGGGACCAACCCAATGTGTCCTCTAAGGCTGGAGCTGGCTGATGCCACAGATGCCACTACACAGCCTTCATTCCCTCTGCCTTTTCAGGACACAGCCCCTAGCTGAGGAGTGACTGGGATCTGCAGTGCCCGGGGTGAGTTCCAAGAGCTGCATCACTGCTCAAAGGCTGCGCCCCCCCACCCCAGATTTATAGGATCCAGTCATAGGAAAGCCGCACCCCGTCATCTCATGAAGGACTAAACCGGAAGGAACACTTCCTGTCAGCAAAGCCCAGGCCCTCCAGGTCCAGGGACCCCCACAGGGGGTGCAGGGGAGGTGGGCTCACAAGAACAGGCTGCAGTCACTCCTTCCCGCAGCACCGCGCAGGCTCGGTAAACATCCTCTGACTGGATGAGCAAATACGAATCCCTGACCGCAGGGAAGCGGGGCTCCTCCTCCATCGGGCCCCTTCAGTCCCTCAGGAGCAGGCACCTCAGACCCCCGAGGATACTGAGGGGGGCTCCGTCCCTGCGTCTGGGGCCCCTGGGGCTGGGGAAGAGACAAGCACCCAGACAGCTGGGGTGTAACAGAGGGCCGCCCCCTTCCCGGGGTTCCTCTCAGGGGGACACATTGAGAGGATGTTCTGGCAGACTTGGGGCTTTGGGGGAAAGCCCCTAAAGCAGAATCTTGCAGCCTTTCCTAACACACACTCTGGCAAAGTTCATTTTATGGAGACGCAGCGTGGTCTGGTACCTAAGTGCGCAGGCTCACCAGCCACACCTGAATCTCGCTTTCGCCTCTTTCTAGCCGTGTGTTCTCGCACACACGACTTCACATCGCTAGTCTGTTGACCGGCAGTGTGTGAGATGGGTGATAACACATCCCAGGGTTGTGAGACGGAAGAGCCTTTGTCCTACAGTATGCCACACAGCGCCCAGAGCATGAAGAATGGTAGCCACTGCTGTTACCACCTCATCCCTCTGAAGGGTGCCACAGGGTGCCTATCTAACGCTTAAATGAGTGGTGAATCCACATGAATGCTCTTCTGAGAAGTCCACGGTGCTTCTGAAATCATCTCACCGGCCCAAACCAACCGTACCCTGCAGGCATCGGGAAACCGATGAGATGTCCCTATTGTGAACACTGGGGACCAAGCCCCTGGCCACCTCCTCCCCTGCCTGCACCCTCACCTTGTCCAGGTCAGCCCGGCAGAGGACTGGATCTCAGCGCTAACCGCAGCTCAGCCGGGCACTACCTCAGCCCTGGCAGCTCACAGAAGGCAAGCGGCTGGAGAAAGGAAGACTGGGTGGAGGGGCAGTAAGAGAGCTCTCAACTCCATGACTCACCAGGATCTGGGCCATCTGTGCGGCTGACTCCGGCAGCAGCAGCAAGTACCTGCTGCCTTTCCGAAGGGGTGCCTCCCTCCCCGTCCTTCAGACAGCAGGGTCTGTCCCCACAGCAAGATCTCCCAAGGTCTCCTCACTCCTGGACCTGGATATCTGATGCCTGTGGCTCCCAGCAACCCTCTTTCCAATCTGCACCTCATTCCTCTGGTCAGAAGCTCCCAGGGGTTCTCCAGGGCTCCCCACCGCCAGCCAGCAAGTTGCTCCCCCACCTTGGCCTTCCGGAAAGCTGGCCAGTTTCCTCTTCGCTCGAGCTTCTCCCCCACCCCACTCAGGAACTCGCCACCTCAGCCCAGCAAGCTTTCACAGAATCCCCAGCACAGCCCAGGCCGCCTCGCCGGTCTCGCCCTCTCTGCTCCCCTCCCCGCGTCTGCAAAGCCTGGTCCCTCCCAGCCTCCCTCCGGAAGGCCTTGGTGACCCTTTGCCCCACACAGTTTCTTCGGCTTCTCTAAGGACGCAACTTACACCTCCCCTGTACCTTCCCTCCTCCCCAAGTAGTTGGCTCAGCATGGAGCAGTGAAGGATACAAAAATGCATCAATACTGCAATTCACAAAGAGGTCTTGCAGCCACAAGCTTTGCAGGGCACCCCTCTGGGTACTCCACAGCGGGTGGAGAAAAGATGGACTCTGCCATTCCACACCAAGAAGGCGCTGCTGCCCTGCCACCCCCAAGGGGCTCTGCGGTGCCCCATCCTCTCCCCTACTGGTGGTCAGGAAGCCACCACGTGCACGTCACCCCCAGGGTAAGTTTCACCCCAGCAGCACTGGCCTACCAAGCCGAATCCTATCTCCCACGAGCATTTCCTGGGGCCATCTGGAGCCTGGTGCTGATAAATTCTTCCCAGTGACCACCTAATTCGTCAGGTACAGGGGGATGAGGAAAGAATTCGGCTAGGAGTATTCTGGGCAGAGGGAACAGGGCAGGGACAGTACCTGCAACAATTTCAACATCCTCTTGCACAGCTGCTGCTCTGGAGACCAGGCTATCCCCGCCCCACTCCCGCCCTCATCTCCAGCTCCCCTCCATCCACCCCTGCCCACACCTAAGCTTCTCTGGGGTGATCAATGCATTGCCCTGGGGACTGGCCTCTCGGAGGCTATGGGGGATACAAGCCCAGGGACACAGCCTGAGGAAGGGCAAGCGGGGCCCGGAGGAGACGCAGAGGCAGAGGGCCACTCCAGGCATCCTCCCTGACCTGGCCTCTCACCAGACATTTCCAGCTCCCTCTGTCAAAGGCTCCATAGGGGAAAAGGCCGAGTCAGCACTCTGGCCACAGCTCTCCCAGGGCCTGGCTTTACAATGTGCTCTGGGGCTCTTGGAATAGCCATGCTCCTCCACCCCTCCCACCCAGCCTGCCTTCACAGAGGAGTGAGATGCAGGGAGGCAGGGGAACAGCCTGGGTGCCTGGACCTGCAGTGGATAGGGAGGTACTTCCTGGTTTGTGTTTGCCTGACATTCAGTTCCGGGTGGGTCTGGAATTCAGCAGAGGGTCTCTGCCCAGTGTGAATATGCATCACCCGGCCCCCACCTCTCCCATCGGCACAATCGGGCACAATCAGGGCAGATACGTGTCTTGGTCGCCTACATCACGCCATCAGTGGGGCAGGCCAACCCAGCAAGCACTGGCTGTGGCTAGAGGCCCCAGATCCTCCATGGCGCTGTCTGGACTTGGCACAACACTGCGCACGCTGCACTGACCGTCCCCTTTCACTCAGCCCCCTCCCCAAATGAAACATAAAGCAAGACCAAGCTTTACAGGCCCAGCAATGGGGCTGTAATAACCACACTCCCTGGCAGCTCCAGCTCTGACTCCTGCAAGCCCCCCAGGAAGTAGATCTTTCCCTTTCCCTCTGGAATTTCTGGTGAGGGGTCTGTCTGTCCCCACACTTCACTGTCATCCTTTGAAAGACCAGCAGAAAGAATGCACAGCTTCTGGTTTTTGTTTTCTGTCGGGTGGGTTTTTGCATCTTTAGCAGCTTTCTTGCCGCCCAAGATCTGTCCCTTCTGGAGGGGTGCCAGCTTGGCCAGAGCCGCCCACACAACACTACACCACACGCACACGCACGCCGCGCCCAGCCTGTCGCCGCATCCTCCTGATGGCACAAAACTGCCCCACAGAGCTGCGTTCAACTGGTGCGGATGCCGCATGCCACAGGCTGTCCTTGAAGACAGTGTGGAAAAGAAAATACAAACATCCCCGAGGTGCCGGTAAAGGCAAACAAGCCCTTACGGATAATTCAAAAACAACAGTAATGCATCGGTCCTGGAGCAAAGCAAGGAGCCCGGCCCGGAGCCTCCTCTGGTTTCGTCGGACGCGCCCTGCCTGTCCCCGGGCCCAGGGCAGGGCCGGCGCCGGGTGGTCCCAGAGGGCGGGCGCGGGGGTCCTCCCGGAGCCCGCCCTCTTCCTCCGAGGCGGCTCGAGACCCCCGGGCTCCCCTCCCC
>NW_020174923.1:15463701-15484395 GCF_003031525.2 Neophocaena asiaeorientalis asiaeorientalis
CGGGCCCGAGAGAGAGCGCCGAGAGGGAGAGGAAGGGGAGGCGGGAGAGAAGGATCCGCGGGGTCGAGGAGGACCCCGGCGTGCACTGTTTCTCTCGCTCTCCGCTTCCCTGTCTCCCCGCCTCGCCTTCCCTCTCTGTCCGGGCCTGGAGCCCCAGACGCTGCGTCACAACTCCCCGGCTGGCGCGGGCGGGGAAGCAACTGCAAAACTTTCCGCAAACTTCACCGCGTGGCGGGACGTGGGCTGCACCGCCCGACTGGGCGGGGCGGCGGCGCGCGGCTGACCCAGGCGGCCAGACCCCGGCCCCTGGCACCCCCTCTGTCCCGCCTCTTTCTGCCCAAGTCTCCAGCCTCCAAGCGTCCGCTACCTCCGCGCCTAGGACGACCCCTCCCCCGGTCTGATGGGGAAGGGGCGGAGCCCAGGGCTCGGCCACCCAGGCAAAGATCGGGGGAGGAGGAGGCACGGTCCCTGTGCCCTGTGCGGGAGGGCAAACACTTGCAAGTGTTGTTTTAGCATTTGCGTGTCCCCCGTGTCTGCGTCTCTGGCGCAAAGCGGTGTTAGTGCTTTTGCTAGATGGGGCTGTATCCAGAAAACCAGGTAAAATCCGTCCACTGGACGTCCCGGAAGACAGACATCATCACTCTCACCAGCAACCTGACTGCTGACGGGTCGCAAAGGACCAAATGGACATTTCATAAAAGAGAAGACAAGCCACAGTTATTTCGTATTATGCAACAGGTCACTGCAGCGCAGAGCACGGAACTGAGAGGATGTTAAGAGTCCAGCCCCACCTCTGATTCCCTGAGCGACCTTGAAAAAGTTACTTGGGATGTCTGGGCTCAGCCGGCCTGAGACATTTAGACACCCTAATGCGAAGAAGACTCACATTCTCCCACCACGAGTAATCAAATAAAAACACTATGAAACTGTAATATAAATTTTATTGTTTCCTGTACTGTCCACCTCAGTGCTATTTTTGGAAATAACAAATTCAATGTTTTTTCTTTTTACTACCCTTGCCTTGGGTAAAACTTTCCCCATCGCTGCAATGAGGGTATGGGGCCAAATATGCTCACTAGCTCTTTCCATCCCTGCTGGGCTGAGATTCTTCGCAAATATCAACCTAGAGGCTGCAGGACCCCGAAGTGAGCGCCCACTAAAATCCCCTAGAGTCCCCTGGGAAGATTCCTACTCTCCACACTTTGGCCCTAAAAACTGGTTAGCAGTCAGGCCAGCAAAGCCCTTGGCACTCCACAGCTAGCTTGGGCAGGTCTGACAGACCTAAGTCCCTTCTGATGACTGCCTTCACTGCCCTTTAGCACACATCTTGATGTGGCATGTCCTGGGATCCCAGCGCTCTGCGGGTTATTGACCACGCTGGGGCTGCCTCCAAGATCATCCTCTTGCTGCCCCCTTTCTCACATTATTTACAAGGGGGTTCAGGATTTGCCAGCTTCAGCTAAGCTGCCCTCTCTTTCTTCCTGTCTGAGCAGCTAAAACACAGGAATCTTCTTCTCTAAGTCATCTTACAGGCTTCTATCTGCTTGCTTATCTCTGGATGTGTTGGCCACAGTTCTCACCAAGGAGTCCCCTTGCCGCTGGAAGGGAACTCAGGCAGGGCTCCCAAGGAGCCCTCTAAATTCTGTAACAGGGTTGGATCTCTCTTCCCCACCAGCCCAAGTAGGTTTGGGCATTCCTCCCACCAGTAGGGCGGAAGCTGACTACCTGACATCACCAGTGAATCACGTGGGTCCAGAAAGTCCACCACTGGCCAGCACGGTGCCCTGAGCGCCCAGTACACAAGAGATGCTCTTATTTCTTCGTTCACCATTCAACAAGCACTGGTGGCTAGCCCTGGGCTAGCTGGGGAACAATGACGAGCAGAGTCGCGGTCCTAGAAGAGTTTTGTTTAGTGGGGAAAATGACACAACTTTTGCCATATTCCAGGCAGAGAAGACTGCCACGAAAGGGCTGAGGAGCACGGAAGTATGTTGCGCTACTAGCAGGGGCAGATGTTTGTTCAAGTCTCTGAGGCCCTGTTCTAGTCTCTGCCGAGGGTGAGGCTTCCTGCTCCAGCGTGCCAGGGTTACGCGTTGTATTCTGCTGATTGTCTGGGCCCACATCCGTGGCCACCATCTGTCTTAGATCTTCAGCTTGCAGGGCAGAGAGCCAGCGACGTCTGGGCAATTCTCCCTGTGGAAAGTCCAGCCCAGTCCCCCACCGCTTAAAGATCTTGTGCAGGATCAGTTGTCAGTGGAAGGTGGTCACAGTCTGCAGGAGTGCTGGGTGTTGTGAGGAGGTTGGGGCTTTCAGAGGGACCCCCTCATCAGCACCCAGAACCTCATCTACTTCCAAAGAAGGGTCAGTGTCCTCTGTGCCTACTGCCTCCTCACCGTTCCTGTTAAAGCTCAAACAGCCATTTATTGAGGGCCTACTGTGTCCCAGGCATCAGGCTAGATGCCGGGGACTTAGCCAGTCCAGGAGATTTTTGCCAAGTTGATATTCACTATAATGGAATCGATACTGAGAAATGGCTCTCCCTCAGCAGCAAAGGCACTGTGGGTCTGCTGATCTCATCAGAACCAGTTTAGAGGAAGGAGCACAGACTTTGGAGTCAGAGAGACCTGAGTTAGAATCCTGACTTTCCCAGTTACTTGCTTTGTGACATGCAGTGTTACTGAAGCTCTCACTGAGGTCACAATTCATATTTGTAAACGGGGTAACAATTCCTATCTTGTCCTGAGAATGAAATATTTTGTGCAAAGGGAGGGCATGGCCCCTAGATAAAGACATTCAGGAAATGTCAGTACTCTCCCTGCTTCCCATCTTCCTCTGCTGTTTGGACAGCAGGGTTATCTCCCTTACTCCCTACCCTGCACTCTGCCTACCTTTCGACCCCACCCCACTGGCCACGAGAGCTGCACAGGTCAGTTTGATCAGGATTGCAACACGATGTTTTCCTTTGCCTGAGAGAACAAGACAACCTCCCCACCTGCTCTGAACATCTTCCATGTTTAACTGTACATAAAAATGGTGTTCTGAAGTGTAAACTAAACCGGGTAGAAGCAGCTCTCTGCCCGCTTCTGCTGGCCAATAAACACATGTCCAGAAGTAGTGGGACGAGGCCAGGCCTGGGGGTCGGACTTGAGCTGGAATTCCAGCTCAGCCACCCCCTATCCAGGTGCCCTCCAGGCAAGTCACTTCCCTTCTGAGTCTCAGGAGCCCTTTGACGTACAAGTTATGGGATCATTACTCACTGTGCTTAGGGTTCCTCTTGCATTCGTCTCTTCTTCCCTGGTTCTGGACCTCAGCAGCCTCTCCGGCCAGAGGGTGCCCAGGGGAGCAGAGCCCATGGACACTCCTGGCAGCCGGGCCTACAACAAAAGCTTAGGAGAAAGGAACACAAGGCAGGAAGAACGCAACTGGATGGCCAAGTAGAATAGGAGAACATAAATAAAGGAAAGAGGGACTTCCCTGGTGGTCCAGTGGTTAAGAATCCACCTTCCAATGCAGGGGAAGCAGGTTCGATACCTGGTCGGGGAACTAAGATCCCACATGCCACCGGGCAACTAAGCCTGCACGCCCCAACTACTGAGCCCACACGCTCTGCAGCCCACGTGCCACAACTAGAGAGAAGCCTGTGTGCTGCAACTAAGACCCGACGCAGCCAAATAAATATTTTTTAAAAAGAGTTTGATCAACTAAAGGCTCTGGCTAATTAGGTGGCAAAATCTGATGAAAGAAAGAAAAAGAAAGGGAAGAGAAGAGAAAAGAAAAAAGAAAAGAAAGACAAGGTCAGTCCTTACCTGAGGCAACTAGGCTAAGGGGGTATGAGCCCCAAGGAGCATCTAAAATTTTCCCCACCCTGCACCTTTCCAAGCCAGGGGAAAAGTCTGGCCAAGCCTGGGGCTGGTCTGGGCAGATCCCAACCCTTCCGCCTTCTCCCTGGGCTCCTGCACCTCAAACCCTTGGCTCTCCACTCAGGCAATCTGCCCTTTGAGTCCCCCCTTGTCCGCAGCACTGAGGACCTGAGACGGAAGGAAGAAGGCAGGCTTGGGGTTCAGACACACCCAAGTTTCAAGGTTTGGCTCCACCTCAGCCAGCTGCATGGTCTTGGGACAGTTAACCTAAAAGAACTATTATTTCTCCCAGGACTTCCCTGGTGGCACAGTGGTTAAGAACCTGCCTGCCAATGCAGGGGACACAGGTTCGAGCCCTGGTCCGGGAAGATCCCACATGCTGCAGAGTAACTAAGCCCACGCGCCACAACTACTGAGCCCGCATGCCACAACTACTGAAGCCCGCGCGCCTACAGCCTGTGCTCTGCAGCAAGAGAAACCACCACGATGAGAAGCCTGCGCACCGCAACGAAGAGTAGCCCCCACTCACCAGTTACAGAAAGCCCGCGTGCAGCAACGAAGACCCAACACAGCCAAAAATAAATTTAAAAAAGAAAAAAAAATTTTCTCCAATATCCACATAACTGGGAAAGTTTATGGCTGTCTGTCTTCTCCTGGTCTACCCCATCATGGCCACAAATATAACCTAAAAACAAGTCTGCCCACTTTCCCTAGGTTCTTTCCTTTACTCCCTCTTATTGGAGGACACTGAGAAGGGCCCTCCACTCCCAAAAGGGCCGCTGAGTTTGTATCCACTCACTTCGAGCCTGAGGCCTGGATTAGAAAACTTCCTTTGAAGGGACTCCAAACCCCAGCTTTTTCTTCCCCAGGGAACAGGAGATAATTACCTCATGACCCCTTCCAGGAAGCAGGACATGCAGACTTCCTCCCCGTGCATCTAGTTTGGATGTGCCTCCCAGCTGGAGGAGTCACCACAGTGATGCCCACAGCTAACAGCAGGGCCCCAGAGCAAGCTCAGAGCAGGGGGTTTACAAATCCAAAGCCTCCAGGATCCTCACTGGCTCCTGTGTCTCCTCAGGAGGCTTCAGCAGGTCAGAAACAAGCTGGCCAATGGAGGCTGAGACAGGGGTAGAGGTTGGCCTGAGGCACCGCCACAAACAAGAGGGGGCGACAGAGCTGAGCTGAAGGATGCAGTTCCCCAAACCTTCCTTCTACTGCCCTACCCAGCTGGTGCCGGAGCAGGCAGAGAGGGATGTCGCATCACCCTGTCTGCTCTACGGGGCCCTCTCCCAACCTGGAGGTGCAGGTCCTCTTAGCCTGTCTCCTTGCACTGAGGACAGGGCAAGCCAGGAGTCGAGGCCTGCTCTGCTCCACAGCTCTGGCTGGGCCAGCAGCTTCTGCATCCCTCTCTTCAAGAGGTCACCTGAGGCTTCAGGAGGGAGCTCCTGACTCCCAATTCCCAACTCAGGAAGGACAGGCAGGATGAGATTTTCTCCAGTCTCCGAACTTGACCCTCCGAATGCAGGGCTGGGCCCAGTTCCTGCCCACAGTTTTGTGCGGCCCTCCCTGATCCGGACCAAAGGCAGAGCCTCCCCTGGCGGAACAGAGCCCCGCATGCAGGTGGCTGCACCCAGCTGGCCCGGCACCCACACTCCAGCTGCAAGAGACCGGCCAGACCCTTCCACAGCCCCCAGCGAAGCAGCAGCAAGCACAGACTGGGGCACCAGTGGCTGGCGACCAGCATTTCTAAGATGAAGCAAAACGGTATCAGCGCACTGCACATGAGCCAAGCTCTAGTCTGGGAAATGTGCGTTGGGTTGAGGTGTTAAGGGTTTCTTTCTGTGGCTTGCCATCAAAGAAATTTGAAAAATACTGCTGTTGAAGACCTGGAACCAGCTACACAGTCTCCCTGGCTGTCCTTGCCCAGCTCCGATCTGCTCACTCCCTGACCAAAAACCTGCATCCAACACACTGCCCCAACCTCCTCCTCGGTCTCTCATCGGTCTCTCACCCCCACCTGTCCAACCCAACTTCCCCTTCCAGGAACTGTGCTTCAGCAGGCCAACGACCCGATGTTCCTTTAGCCATGCCCTGGGCTCACACACACACACACACACACACACACAGACACATGACAAGGCAGAGAAGTAAGGGAGAGTTGTTCAAGGTGCTGTGAGAGCCCAGAGAAAGGAAGGCTGCAGGGGACGCTTGAGCTGAGTTTTCAAAGATGCTCAGATGACCAAGTCCTGGAGGCATGAGAGTGCAGGGAGAGATCTAGGCATGACAGACACTTCATGGCAAGAGCACAGAATGGGTGAAGGACCCTTTGCTGCAAACACTGCCCTTCCTCACTCTCTTTCATTCTGCCCATTCTTCAAAGCCCAGTTCAACGCCATCTCCCGAATCCCCAGGCACCTCATCTCACTCTTATGGAATTCATCAGCTCCAAGCTTACATTTATTACATGTAGCTACTATATGATAACGCAGGAGCCAAGTCTGATGTACCTTTTTACATCCCACACAGCCTAGCCCAACGTATTACAAACAGAAAGCTCTCAAGAGAAGTGTTTTGAGTGGATGCATGAAGTTTAGAGCTGTGACAACTGTAGCTCAGAGTGCGTGAGTGCCTGGCCCAGGGTCGCAGAGCATACAGTCTTCACTAGGAGCTCTCCTGTTGTCTTGTTTTATCAGATACCAAAACCAGGTCCAGTTTTGTCTGGTTCACGTGGGCTGAGGAGCAGGGTTAGCATTAAGGTTGTGGGGAGGGTTCTGGGTGTCTGTAGATGCGAAGAAGCAATGGCTCCTGAAATTAATTTGTAGGGAAAGACCTTCCTTTTCATGTACACCCTTCTCTTAGGGCACAGGGCTGAGTCTGACTCTAGGACAGTCTTCCTTCTAGAAACAGGCCCGGGCCCACCTGCACTGGAGGGCCCTCTGTGTCTTGCAGACACCTCTCCAAGGGCCCCTGTGATGCAGAGGAGGCATCTAGCAACACCCTCTGCTTTTTACTTTTTCAGTTGCTGAAAACATCTTTACATCTCTCACCCCCTTCAAGACTTACAGCGACCGTGAGCAGTCAAGGCAAAGGGTCTGATTCCCACTTGTCAGTTAGGACACAGGGACAGGGAGTTACACAATTTTTCACTGCCTCATCTACAAAGCCAGATGACACGATAAGAGGGCTTAGGGAACCTGAGGCAGGAATGTTCTGGGAAACCATGGCCCCTTCTTCCCACCTAACTTCACTTCTAGCTCAGGACAGCAGAGGCAGGGCTGCTGCCCAAGCCAGCTGGGTCTCCAAGTAGATTTCTAAGGGCTAGCCCTGAGGGAAGGGGTACTCAGTGAAGGGAGCCCCGGGGGCAGTGGAACCCAAGATTAGAGAAAGATACGCTTCCGGCTGGGCGCCAAGGTGCAGCCTTCAGCTCCAATGCTCTCTGCCCCAAGATGGCACTCAGAGAATCCACCTCACAAAATGTTCAAGCCTGCAGTCCCTCCCCTTCGATCCTGCTCTACCTACCTACTACCAGTCGCCAAATCAATCTGGGCTTTGGTTTCCTCATATATAAAATCAGCGAGATGCTTCTATGAAGCACCACAGCTGAGGAACTTCTCTGCAAAGTAGCAGTGCGAAAGCCCCTTCTGTTTGCTGATACTTCCCTCTGCAGCTCCTCCCCCAAGCTGCCTTGGGGGTGCAAAGGCTGGGACAGCACAGGAGGCCACCACAGTGGCAGGCTGTGCCTGGAGGCCAAGGAGGTTGAGGTTACCACAGTTCTCTGGCCGGGCACTTACCGCCACACCCAGGCCTGACCGGTGGCCCGCTGCTCTCTGACCCCTGCACACCACGGGGTCTCTTGCCCAGCACCACACACACCCCCTCCGCCGGCCAGCCTGTCTCAGGCCCTGCGAGCTTCCCTGGCACAATAGAGCTCTTTATTCCTTGCCCCTACCATGTCCCAGACCTGCTCCCGGGCCTGCCTGTTTTCCTAGCCTCTGGCAGGTTCCCCCAACCCACCCACAGAGCTTGGCATTGGCCGGAGTCCCACCTCCTCTCTCCACGATCTCTGCAACTCTCTCCTCCCCAGAGCCCTTCCAAGGAGCTGCAGATCAGCCCCAGGATCTCCTCAGCCCGGATCCAGATTACCAGGCTGGATTCATAAGCAGACCCAGGTCTCAATCCTCCGGCAGGCCTGGACCCCTCAGATAAAAGAAAAATGTGATAAATTAATTCACAAGAAGGAACTGATGAGTTGTTACATATATTTTAAGAGAAGGCCAAAGGTAAGAAGCTTTGCCTGAAGGAGTGAATGATTCTTGAGTATACTGTTAGGTACCAAGGCACCAGTATAAGCGTATAAAAGGGCATATAAATGACATCTGGTCCTAGGACAGCCCAGAGCTTAAAGCAGATTTTTATCCCCAACACAAAAAATAAAACAAAGCCACCTCTGTCTTCCAGCTGGGTGAGTTTAGACAAGTCCTGAGAGCCACCCTCCAGCTGCCCCCTTGCTGGGGTGGATGATTAGGTCAGTAGGGCTTGTGACCTTCAGTGCTTATGCCATCTGGGAGACAGATAATGGCAGGGGGGCAGCTGAGAACATACATTCTTAACAGGTTCCCAGGTGATGGTGATGCTGCTGGACTGGTGGCCACACTGGCCTATAAAACGCCTCCTCCTACACTCAGCCAGAAGCAGTCTTGGATGCAGGGTAAGAGGAGGCTGCTGACCTTGTAGAACAGAGGTTGATATTGAATCTCAAGCAAGAGAGGAAGGCTGCTGAAGGGTCTACATCATTGCTCCAGACAAAATCTCCCGACAACCTGGAGTAGAAAGGCTCTGAACCTCAACCAGCAAACCTGGGAGTCTCACTAAATCTTTTGATCTTTGTCAAACCACACTTTTTGATTTCCCTCTTATGTGCCAGGTACTTTAAACACCTTATTTCTACTCCTCACTATAACCATGCAAAGAGATATTCCTGAAGCTTGCAGAAGGGGGATTTGAACCAGACCTAAATTCTAAAGCCCAGGCTCTTAACCTCTAGGTGATTCTGCCTTAAGAAACTAAAACAGAACAGCTACTTTGTGCACCATGTCTCTCTCCCACTTAACCCCACGTGGATTTTAATTACAGACGAAGAGGGCTTGAGTGGTTGAAATGATGAGTAATGGAGAGAAGGAAAAGATTCTCAGAAAGCAAAAGATTGCCAAAGGTGGGTCGAGTTAGTTGTAAACTTCACCTTCTTAGGAGCAAGGAGCTGGACCCAAAGCTTGCTTCTAGCTCTAGGATTCAAGGAGATAACTATGTTTAAGGACAGTTATTTTCTAAATTAAGAAACACAAGAGCTCCTTGACTGCTAATCTTCTCAGCTGGAGGAAACCCTGTCTTTCCTGGACTAGAAAGCAGGCAAGAAACAAACCCTCTAAAAAAGGACAGCAGATGTGTCCAGGTCAGCCACAGGGTGGGGTGCGTACGGCTCTGACTGGCGATTCTCTATTTAAAGCTGCCCATGTCACAATGGAAGATTCAGAGCCCAAGTCCTTCTCCTCGACCCCCGTATTCCATCCCTTCCTGGGGCCCAGTGCCTTTACCCCTGAATGGTGAGCTCATGGTCATGGTTGGGCCTTCCCCATTCTGTTCATTGCTGTATTCCCACCCACAAGCCTAGCTGTTGGCACATCAGGGGTATAAAACATGTTGCATGAATCCCACACTCCCATCATGCCTGCAACGCCCACTGGGACTCTGCCAGCTGCCAGGATTCCTCTAGCTATACTCTAGGTGGTAAGGGCCCCGTGTGAAGCTGGAGACTAAAGTAAAATCAAGAGGCTGGGAAATCACTTCTTAAAACTTATTTTAATATTTTCCCCACCCCCCAAATTGGGAAAAGCCCAAACAGTCTGGCTGGATTTAATTACAAATTAGTACACATTTTTCTGTCATTGTTTAAAGTAAATCAACATTGTGGCAATGAGGGATTATCCTTGGAAAAAGTGAAACCCATATTAACAAAATATGTCATGGAAGAACTCCACTTAGTGATTTCACTGGTTACTTACAAGTCTAGAAAAGGTCAACATTCTGCATGTTCCCTGGGGCTTATCCATGCAGTGGAAAGAGGCCTTGGCCAGACTCAACCAAGCCCAATCAGCTCCAACCAAGCCCTAGACCCAATAAAAGCAAGAAGAGAGGGCATCCCTTCTTCAAAGTGAGGGTAGAAAAGGCAGATCACCAAATAAAGTCCTACAGCTTCACTCATAAGAACTTGGGGGAAAGGAGGCAGGAAGTTAGAGGGAAGTCTTAAAGATGCAGCATTCCTTCATCCTTAAAAGAAAGTTAAAAATTAAACACTTCAAGATCATTGAATGAGAGGGAAGAATAGAGGAACAGAACTTAATTATCTTGAGTAAGTTTAAACATGGTCTCAACTTCATCCATCTTTTCACATATACAGACACCATCCTTTCAGTGTTGTGCTCAACCTTTGAGACCCCATGGGTATTCTGATTAGCAGCTTGAAAGTAATGGTTTAAAAAAAAGGTACGATACACGCATGTGTATAAATATATACATTGCAATAAAATCGCTTTGGAAAGCTAGGGGCAACAAGGACTCTGGAGCTAACTTCCTTCCCTTCAGAGTTCCACAGGACAATACATCCGTGAACCTCTCTCCAATTTGGAACACTCCATCTTCCCTTAAGATCTCCTGACACTGGGGAGAGTGGGGCAGGTCCACAAAACAAACAAAGGTCCTAGAAAATGTGTCACTACTGGCATTTTTCACATGTAAAAGAAATACTAGTCATGAGTCATTTGAGAGCTCTCTACCCTTCCTGACTGCCCTCCCCCCTGCCTAGGGAACTCAGATGCCTGAATGCTGCATCTTTAAATATTTCTGGCTGAGCCCTTTTGCCACATATGTCAGTAACATTCCAAGCTGGCTACCACATGTTCAGACTCTGGCCTCCTTCCCCCTGTACTGTCGAGTGCTCTGCTGTTTCAAGGGCACAGTGGGGCCACGCAGCTCCCATTTCAGCGCCATCTTCAGTTGATCATACATCTCAGAAACAACCAAATTACAAAAAAATTAGTTCCAAGAGAATGTTCATATTTGAAATACTTATTTCCTTTGAGATTATTTTTTAACTTCACTCAATGAATCTATTAAAGTGAGTTAGACAAAGTGTGTGCGCACACACACACACCCACAAAACTTAGGGGTTTGGAGGTTGTTTCCTGCCAAAAGATCTAACAGAGGAAAGCTTATGTGCTGATCAAGTTTTAATATCACGGTTAACAAGAAATGTACACCATTTAGCAAGCACACACGAGACTGTGGGCAGGACTCCTGATCCCTGGAGCATCGGGCTCCCCAGCCCATTTTTTGCCTACCTTTGGAACAGTTTCAATAGTTACTACATTCAGAGAATCCAAGAGGACTGCATGGACAGATGAACCTTTATTTAAAAAAATAGCACTTCAAATAAATTAAAAGGGACAACCGTCAAGTGTTCAAATTGTGAAGAAATAGTTGAAAACCTAGAGAGACTCCAAGCTGCAGAGTTCTAACCTCATTCTTTGTCCAATGGCAAAAACCCACACATCTCAGTACTCCCACTCAATTTTTTCCCTACTGAGATGAGGGAAGCAATTGCAAACAGGAGACCAGACGGAGGAGAAAGCTGCATCTGACTGGAATGAACATTGCCACGTACTTGCTAATACGGGTTTCACTTTATGACCAAATGTATTCTTTCAAAAATAAAAAAGGGGGGAGGGAAGCTGCATGTTTTTAAAAACTGAAGTTATTTAGGGATAAAACACTAACTCTAGTGCCTTTAACAGGCAAGAGCAACTTTTTTTCCTCCGAAGTCAAACACCATCCCCAGCCGAGCCTTTGTGCTACAAGCTTTTCAGGAGATGTTACCTAAACTTTATTAAAAGAAAAGAACAAGTTTAAATATAGACACTGGACTAGCCCAGTCTTGTATTTTCAAGTCCACATTCTCCATCTGAAGCACTGCATCAGGGACCCCCCCGAGTCTGCATGTTTTCAAGTTCACAGTACATGGAACCAGTTTTTCTTTTTAATTTTTTCCTCACTCAGAGCAGCCACACGCAGTGGCCGTTGACGCCGGAACCTTGGGCGGGGCCTTTTCCTACGAGGCCTGGCCAGAGTTGCCCAAGGTTTCTCCTCAATGAGAATCGATGCTGTCATGCTCTATGGATGGGAAAAAAGCAAGAAAATAAAAGCACCTGGTACAGGTTTCATGAGATCCATTTGGATTCGCTATATTCCAAACCCGCTGCTGAATGCCATTAGTCCACTTTGTGTGTGTTGAACAGTTTGTGGCTAGGAGTGGGTCTCAATTCGAAGAACTGTTATTGGACGCCCCAGAGGTTGATGCAATAGCAGCTCCAGCAGGGCTACTTGTGGAGACCGACTTTCGGATGTGAGGAAGCAAGTAGGGGTCACAGGCCAACTGCTGGACGTCGATGCGGTCCTCCTTTCGGTAGGCCAAGCATCGTCGAATAAACGCCTGAAAGGAAAGTTTCTTGAAGAAGCCTGAAGCAGATGATCCTGGCACCCCAAGAGGGAACCCAGGAGGTTCTGTAGCAGCTGCCAGGGCCCAGAACAAACGTCTCCTAAAGAGAAGGGGCTTTAGGGCCTTGCCTGGAAACCAGTAGGCAGACCCAGGAGAGACGTGCCAGACGCAGCATCTCTCTGTGGCCGCTGGTTCCTTCCCCAGCGAAGGTGCCTGAGCCATTCCCAAGGGGGGCACGGGGCATGACCTCTAAAGATCTCTGTCCCCAAAGCACAAAGACCAACGCAAAACTCCCCCTCTCTGCCTTGGCTGATGTGCATGGGCACAGTATAACTTCATAGTTCTGCATCTACAAACCACGGTCTCGTGTGAACTTCCTGAGGAAGTGGAAATTGTAGTGACAAACTATCACCACGTGCAGGGTGAGGAGACCAATACTGACTAACACTACGGTGTGCCACAGATGGGTAAATGCTTTCTCGGTGTGTCTTATTTTTCCCTGAAAGATCAGCAGGCAAATGATCAGGCACTACTACGTCTAAGTAGTAAAGGAAAACCTGAACAGGACTTGTCTCCTCAAGAGTACTGCAGACATGAAAACTTACTGATTCGGAATCCTAATTCACTACCAACATGGAGGTTTCCTTTGTGCTAGGTACGAAGAGCTATGTAGCCTCAGTTTCTACAATTTTAAACACAAAGGCCCTTATGTAGATTATCTGTCTTCTCCTATTTCTTAACCAGACAGTTCTATTTAATCACAGCCTTATAATATAATTCTTTTAAATTGAATCAATTTCAAAAAAATCTAAAATATTATCATCCAAAGTCCATCCTTTACATTCGGGTGGTAATGATGCCTGGATGTAGGTCCATTGATCGTAGCAGATGTACCACTCTGGTGCAGGATGCTGACAGGGGGAAGGCTGTGCATCCGTGGATGGGGTGGCTGCGTCAGCAGGGAGTATATGGCAATGCTTTATTTTCCACTCAGTTTTGCTGTGAATCTAAAACTGCTCTGAAAAGTAAAGTCTATTTTAATATATCTAAAACATAAAATGAACTACTGATTTTCTATTTTTTTCATGTTTAATTAATAAAATTCCTGGTTTTTCAAAAGCAAAGACACCTACACATAGTTGCTTTATTAAAGCATTTGGAAAATAACAAATTCACAGAAATGAACATAAGGATCCTTGGCCTTTAAAAATTAAGCTTTCTGGGTTTCCCTGGTGGCGCAGTGGTTGAGAGTCCGCCTGCCGATGCAGGGGACACGGGTTCGTGCCCTGGTCCGGAAAGATCCCACATGCCGCAGAGCGGCTGGGCCTGTGAGCCATGGCCGCTGAGCCTGCGCGTCTAGAGCCCGTGCTCCGCGACGGGAGAGGCCACAACAGTGAGAGGCCCGCGTACCGCAAAAAAAAAAAAAAAAAAAATTAAGCTTTCTTAGTGAGATACCTGGAGCTGGAAGGTTTTCTTGGGATGGACACCGATCAAATAAACTCCTTTTGCCTTGAACTTTCCCTCTACACAGCTTCCAGGGCAGGCTTTTGAAACAGTAATCAGATCACAAAGCTGCCCTGATTAAAACCTTCAACTGCCTTCCATCAGTTTACAATCTATCCTGCTGCCTCTCCTACTACTCTCCCCTCTGCTCAGCCTGCTCTGTGGACCTGCTAAGCTCACACTCACATCTGAGCTTTACTCACTTCTCTCTGCTCAGAATATTCTTCTCCCAAATCTATACATGGCTCCCACCTTCACATCAGCCAAGACTGTTCAAAAAAGTCACTTCATCACTGAGGCCTTCCCCGACCATGCCATCAAAAAAGGGGGTTCCCCCCCTCTCTACTCCCTTACTCCGATTTGCTTTCTTCAAAACATTTATCACCACCTGAAACGTATTCATTTTTAGTTATTGTTCGTCTCACCTAGTAAAATGTAAACTCCGTAAGCATAGGGACCTTGTCTGTGTAGTTCACTGCCACACAGTCACAGCTCCTTCTACTACCTAGAACAGTGTCTAGTACTTAATAGGCACCCAATAAATGTTTGTTGTGGGAAGAGAGGGGGAGAAGAAGGTAGGGGTTGGACAAATTACCCAGAGAAATAATAGAGAAAGCAAAGCAGACATTTCTGCTGGCCAATGGATCAAAACTTACCTTTGCTTCGGGTGTTACTACTGGCTTTGGCGGGAACTGCACTTCAGTAGCTTTGAGGATAGTATTTTCTTGTAGAATGTCTTGCTGGGACTGGTTATGGCCAAAAGGCTATCATATAAAAACAAAACAAACAAAGGTATGCCTCTGGTTAAAATTAGAGAGAACACAGACTTCCCAGGTGGCACAGTGGTTAGGAATCTGCCTGCCAATGCAGGGTACACGGGTTTGAGCCCTGGTCCGGGAAGATCCCACAGGCCGCGGAGCAACTAAGCCTGTGCGCCACAGCTACTGAGCCTGCGCTCTAGAGCCCGCAAGCCACAACTACTGAGCCCACGTGCCACAACTACTGAAGCCTGCACGCCTAGAGCCTGTGCTCCGCAACAAGAGAAGCCACCGTAATGAAAAGCTCACACACCACAACCAAGAGTAGCCCCCGCTCGCCACAACTAGAGAAAAGCCCACATGCAGCAACGAAGACCTGACGCAACTATAAATTAATTAATTAATTGAGAGAGAGAACACAATTCAAAACCAAAGAGAAAGGAAAGGAGAAGACACATCTCAACAAGAACTGCTAGAATGAACTTTGGAGATGATCTCCTCTAATTCTCTCATTTCATAGATAATGGATGGAAGGGCTCAGAGCTTAAGTAACTTGCTCAAATGCTAACATCTAGGTTAAGGCAGAGCTGGGACCAGAAGCAGCACCTGCTACGTCACAGCACCTCTGCTAAGCTTTGCTCACAGCAAAGATAAAGAAGATGCAGAGCAGGAACCAGCAACCTCTTTTGCCCTGAGTGATACCTGTGGGCTTAAGCAATATATATGTGTGCCGCTGACAGGCCCGAGACACAGATGAAGAAATGGAAAGGAAGTGAAAGAGGAGAGGGGTACCAACAAAGTGGGGAAAAAACAGAGTCGGGGCTACTCAGTGAGTGGCTTCATCTGTGCCACAAATTGCTATCTTCTAATAAACTCCTAAAAAAATAAGTTCACACCTAGTGTCATCTCTACAGTGTTTCTACCGAGATCACGATTCTTTCTAGATAACCTCTACTACTATTATCAGCCGCACTTCCACAATATCAGAGTATAAATAATAATTAAACCCTATTAGTTCTGAATAGTTTCCCCACGTTAGATAGGTACCATAAAGAAACAAACCCAAGGAGAAGTTAAAGAGGAAGCTGAGATCTGAATTAAGAATTTGGTCTGGAGATTGTAATCAAAATATTAGGAGTCTAAGGGAGTTGTAGAATTCCCAAATGGCTTAAACCCACAGCCCAATGGGGAACGCTAAAACACACAAACACACCAGTAGCAGAAATAAGAATATAAATATACAACTGGATCCCAATATATACATTTATACAAGATATTATGCTCATAAGGAAAACACAAATGTGACAATTCATTAGATGTAGTTTACCATCTACGTTTTTACTTACGCAAATAATATATCACCTTTACCAGAAGTAACAGACAATGAGTACTTTCTGATGTCACCTACCCGGTACAGAAATACAAAGCATGCTTTTATTAAGAAAAGCTCTAACTAATGGGGTGGTTGGCAATAAGAAGCCTTGCAGATTTTTCAAGTTTCAATTCTTGGGACCCTTAAGAATGGCTCTTGGGAAGACTGTATACTTTAGTAAACTATTTCATATATTTCCCTGTACATATTATCAGAATCAAAACATAGACTGGATCTGAGAACAGCAAAAAGTGCATGTCTTCAACAGCTCCGCAGAATTCATTAGGTGCCCTGGGACTGAAAATTTCTGCTTATGCATAAAGCTTTTATAATTGAAGTCTGTATTTTCTTCAAACCACAACTTTCAGGATTCCATTCTGTATAACCCAATGATTAACTCCAAGAGAATAATCCACACAATGCCACCGTGTACATGCACCACCTAAGACAGAAGCCACCACATCCAACTGTCTTCATTACCTTCCTTCCATAAAGACACTGGTAGAAGATCACACCCACTGACCAGACGTCAACTTTATTTGAGATCTTTGGTGGTTCTTTCCCAACCACAAAACACTCTGGTGGTAAATACCTGGGACAAAAGGGAAATAAAAATTCTTAGAAAAAAGACTGTATAAATCTAAGACATTTACAAAAAGGCAAAATAAAGACCCTGTTAGAAATAAAAATATCTGAATCTTAACAGTTGAAAAGCCAACTTAGACCCATCTGGATAAAGTAGATGAAAAGACACTCTAACTTAAGGAGGCAGCAATGTCCTATTATAAAGCCTTAAAATACATGTTTCTTACTTACGGACAGAGGTGAATATTGTCCCTAGTTCCTACTTTACCCACCCCAGCCTCCTTTCCCAGTGCTGTGCCTAATATAGGTGTCATTCAACAAGTTTTTAAAAGGAGAGGGAGCACAAAAGAAGTGCACACAACAAACATTAAAATACAACTAGAAGTGGTGTGGTTTCCTTTCAGGCTGGCAGAAGATGTCTCCAAAATAAATTACTCCTTTAAAAGTCCAAATGAATTCAGGACCCAGTACAAATCTGAGGGGAGTGGCTATTCTGTCTGCTTAAGGTAGACTCTTTTGGAAATCTAGACTAAAAATAACTACAATTATAGTCAATGGTGACATTAAAGTTCATATTATGAAAGGATATTTTACATTCCCTACTTTAAGAGTGATCAGGGGCTTATGGAAGACTAACAAATAGTGCATAAAAAGCCAAACAAACTACCAGTTATTAGCCCAACTCAATCCTCATCTGAATTCCTTCCTTCCCCACCCACCCCTGGCCTCTAAAAAGACTAGCTGGACAGCCAACCACACCAAATTGTATGGTGTGGCAGGTAAGTGCCTCTTAGCATTTAGGAAACAAAATAGATATGTTTCTCCTCATTGTCTGGAGTCTTCACCATGGCACAGCTGGAAGGCAGAATTCTGAAGATAACAAATTGATTTCTGCAGATTTCATGCTGGCAAAATCAATTCTGTGAAAAACTATTATAAACCCTGCTGTGCTTCTGGTATAAAAATCTAAATGTATAGCTGGAAGAGAATCACAAGAGTTGAGAGGCAGAAAATGTTCAGATGATGGGCTTTTTTTTTTTTTTTAAAGAATTTTAGTTTCAGGTTGTTCCTTTTTATTTTTAACAGTCATTTTTAAATGATTAAGACCACTGACCTAGATTATTATTTCACAATGAAAGCTTTTAGCCAAAACACACATTGAAAAGTGAAAATATAGACAGAGAACTCACAAAGGGGGGTGGGGGAGAAAGGCAAAGAAATAAAAATATAGACAAAAGAATCTATAAAAAGAACAGCTCTTCCAAATGCCACTAAAACCTCCCTGAACCGTAAGTTTTCATGGTTCTTGATTCTTTAATATACATAACTTAAATATGATCTTGGATAAATAACAAATAGAACCTTGATTCTAAAATGATTTTTTTAATGTACTTATAACTCTTTGGTGGAAGCAGTAGGGAAAAAGTAAGTTCTTGTTTGTGGTGAGGAAGAACAGAGTTTGTTGGACTTCTCCAAATGCAGAGCAATAATTTGGCCAAATAGACACTGTCCCTTAACAGTACAAATCTGGCATATCACTTTCTAGGAGTCAGTTTCCCCAACTATAAATGAAGAAATACACTAGTTCTTCACCCAAATAATAAGCATTCTAAGTCCTTATCAAGGACTCTGGGAGGGAGAGTAGAAGACAGTTCTAAGATACTACACTAAATTGTATTTAAAAAACAAAGTTGCATACGCCATCATGATAAAATCCTCATAGAGAAAAATGATTCTCAAGGCCTAGTCTAGGGGTTCCTTATTTAAAAGTAGTATTCCACGTAGAAGAATTCTGGAACAACCAAATGCCGCAAACAATCACTTAAAATCTGTTATGTCCCCCCATTCTATCTATGTGTCTCTGGGACATAATACGAGGATGACATATTGAGGATGGTGATTATAAACACCAATATGGAGACTTTTTAAACCTTCATAGAAACCCATAAAATTAATTTTCTCAGTAGCTCCCTCTGTACTTTACTCTTTATTATGAAAATAAAATCTTCAAATATGATCTAAAGTAGAAAGAATCGTAAAATGAACCACAAGTAAACATCATCCAGCTTCAATAATTGTCAAGATGCGGCAAATCTTTGCTCTTATACACCCCTCTCCACCTCCCCCAAACAGATTACTTTGAGGCAAATCCCAAACATTATATATTTTTATTTAAATTCCAACCACTGAATTTTATAGCTTAGCAAATACAGCAATAGGCAGCAATGAGATAATTAATTTAAACATGAAAAATCTTTACCTTTAAAAAAGAACAAGCTATCAAATGAAAAGCCAAGTTCTGGTGAATTTATATAGCAGAGGTATAGACCTGCTTCCAGAATTTCCAACAACAGATATTTTTGTATCATTTACTGACAGGAACCCACAACCACCACCAAGTGAATAAACACTGTAAATGTAGCTTCTATTTTAAACCTAGAATCTCAAAGTTTTAATTTAGGGACTGATTTTCACTATAGGTACCATCTCCGCAAACAATACGGAGCAAGGAAAGTTGAAATTTTGTGTACATGGTGTTTCTAGCAGGATATGATTGAGTCTTTCTTTAATATGATGGGAGTGGTAAGACCAGGACTGACGTACCCCTCTTCTCTGTCTGTTTCAGATCAACAACCTCATTCCAAGAGAGTCACTAATCTCCTAAGGGCCAGGGCCCTCCAGTCTCAAACATAAGTGACTTGGCCAACTGACCCTGGGGTTTAACAGTATGTATTCCCCCTCCCTTAGTGCTACTGGAGGCTTTCCCATGTTCAGAATTACACATTCCAATGTATGGCTTTGTGTCACCACCGCAGACGTGAAAAGAAAGCTCTGGTAACATGCCTTTACAATCACAAAGCCAAATGCCTGAGCTGCAGGTATCTTTTATGGTTCTCACTGTCAAAAGTAATACTCAGCAGAGTAGGACAGGGCATAGAACAGGCAGGCAGAGCTAGCTGGGGTGGGGTGGCTGGGGAGTAGATGAGTGACAACAGATGGGAAGAAATGTGGCTCAAAACCTTTTAGAACGTGGCTGCCAGAAATGGACAAATTTCTTGGTAAACCATGCTTGCGTTTTCCTGTTTAGATTTCAAGGGATGCTATGGTTATTTTACATCCTAATCTTCATAACTCCTTAGTTCTTGAGAGTCCACGATCCTCAGGCAACTCTAAAAACAAATCCCTCATCCCATTAACTCATGAAGAGAGAGACCTGCATTTGAAATTCTGAAAAGAATTTAAGGCCATTCTTTACATACGCATGAGCAACCTCATCCTCTATCTACTCAGTAGGGGCAAACCTACGGAGGAAACAAACAACTCAAACACGTGGCCCCACATAATCTCTTTCTCAATGGTTTTTCAAGAACAGAAAGAAAAATTAAGACAAATTCATGTAAATACAAAGAGTCAAACTGTTGAAAAGACAGTAAATATTTGGAGAGGAAAGTCTACTATGGTATACAGCATTTTTGCCTAAGCAGACAGGATGTAGTTTAATTAATAATTACCAACACTTCAGTATAGCACAGCCACATCTCCATCAGCCAACGTGACAAATCTCCCAGATACCTACCAGTAAGTACCAGCACCTTGTGATGTTAGCTCCATGCCATCCACTGAATTGTAGCTATCATCATCCATGATCTTGGAAAGACCAAAATCTGTGATTTTTATCTCTCCACATGCTGTACCATTTACTAAAAGAATATTACCTAAAAAGATTAAAAACTTCATGAATAAAAAACTTACTAATTAAAATAAACCAAGGTAATAACAGGCAAGAAGAGGACAACTGAACTGAAATTCTTACATATAACAGCAAACATTTAAATCTCTGGAATAAAACGATCTGGACTCTGGATGCTAGGGGAGAGTTATAAGTGTCTGGCGGCAAATTTCTCTTTTCCAAGAATCACCTGCTTAATGTGCCAAAACCACCACTATGAGCAGTGGAAAAAAATAATTAACTGGCCAAAGTAGAGTATCACTTCTATGGTTGGTCAAAAATAGTGGGAAAGTTACATCCGAACTTTCAGTAAGGATCTCTTAACCACCCTGCTTTGG
>NW_020174923.1:15484566-15486324 GCF_003031525.2 Neophocaena asiaeorientalis asiaeorientalis
GTACCACAGTGCCACCTCCAGCTCCTGGGGCAGGAAAATGTAATGGATTCAGTGACAGAAAACCCAATCACACAATAGCCATCTTTTTAAAAAAATCACTTCATTGTGATGAATTTTTTAGTCATTTGAATTATACTAGAAAATTAAAGAATAGTGAATAGTGAGATTTAACATGTAGCTATCAGAAGAGGAAAGCAAAGTTAACAACCGTGCCCACCAGGAGGTAAATGGGAATCTTCCCAACACCTAAGCTCAGCTGGTTAGAGCTGTCTACAGACAACACAGGCAGACTTCTAAGCAACAGCCCAGAATGACAACAACAGACAGAAGTAAGAAGTCTAATTGCTCTCTACTCTACTGGCGACTATCAAAGTTAGATAGTAACCATGAGAAAAGATGGAAAATTCCACTCGGAATTTAATGAAATGGGAGGCATATGTGTAAAATAATTTGTTAATGTGGGGGCACTTATCAGAGAGACTTGGAGTAGAGGAACTGCTATGCAGTGTGAGTAATGGGAAAAAAACAAAACCGAGCTTGCCAGAGCAGTTCTTTCTTAATCGGACTGACATCATGAACTGCCCTGGCTCTAAGACAAGGGCATTGTTTCTCCAGAGCATTTAATACAACCCACCCTCCTAATAAACCCAGTGCTGTGTGGCTGGGACTCTCTTATTCCCACTACCCAGGCAATTTAAAGTCAGATGTTATTAGGCCTTCTTGGTCCCCGGCCAAGTCCCCTAACTTTATAAAATTAAAAGTCACTTATAAGACCAAAGAAATACTACCAATACTGTCTCCTAAAAATTAGACATACCTGGTTTGAGGTCATAGTGTATGATGGGAGGTTTTATTTCATTTAAGTACTTTAAAGCATTCACAATCTGCATGATAATGGATCGGGCCTCTTTCTCCGACATTAATTTGTGCTGTTTCAGGTAGAAGTCCAGATCATTTCCCTCACAGTATTCCAATACTGTACAAAACCTAAACATAAATAAACCAACATTTGACCGTGGGATAAGAGCAAGCAGATTAAGTCTAAACCAGCCCGACTGAAAACGTCAGGTCATCAGCTTCTCACTTCTTTCTTCTTTGCTCCTTAAAATATTCTTCTATTCTTTATTCAGTGTTAGCTAACTGAGTGGTTTACTGGAAGAAAACTGCTTACTCTTTTGGTGAAGAGCGTCTGCACCCTTCCTGTTGGAACCTGCTGTGCTAAAGTTCACCCAGGGCATACCTCTCCTTGAATCAAGACTATAACAATACTGACAGGACCCGTAATGTATTTAAGCTAGATACCTCTTTTACTATCTACACAATGCTCCATTTCTAAACAAGTACCTTATGATCAAATACACAATTGTCACTGCAAACATTTTATATGCCCTCAAGTGCTGACAGTGAGGAAGAATCTAGGGTTTGCCTAGGTCCCAAGGGCTGGTTACATACTACCTCTCCTGCCAGATTGGCACATACTATGATTTCTCTTTGCTAAACACACAAGGTATAAAAGAGCTTTTTAAAGTACAGTATTGATGGTTCTAACAAATGTATTATTACACAGTATGAGTTTTTTTCTTTCACTTGTATCAGTATATCATACAGACCCCAATTTTTTTTTAACATCTTTATTGGAGTGTAATTGCTTTACAATGGTGTGTTAGTTTCTGCTTTATAACAAAGTGAATCAGCTATACATATACATATATCCCCATATCTCCTCCCTCTTGCGTCTCCCTCCCTCCCTCCCACCCT
>NW_020174923.1:15486479-15493373 GCF_003031525.2 Neophocaena asiaeorientalis asiaeorientalis
CCTCCCACCCTCCCTCCCTATCCCACCCCTCCAGGTGGTCACAAAGCACCGAGCTGATCTCCCTCTGCTATGCGGCTGCTTCCCACTAGCTATCTGTTTTACATTTGGTAGTGTATATATGTCCATGCCACTCTCTCACTTCGTCCCAGCTTACCCTTCCCCCTCCCTGTGTCCTCAAGTCCATTCTCTACGTCTGCATCTTTATTCCTGTCCTGCCCCTAGGTTCTTCAGAACCATATTTTTTTTTTAGATTCCATATATATATGTTAGCATACGGCATTTATTTTTCTCTTTCTGACTTACTTCACTCTGTATGACAGTCTCTAGGTCCATCCACCTCACTACAAATAACTCACTTTTGTTTCTTTTTATGGCTGAGTAATATTCCATTGTATATATATCATACAGACCCAAATTTAAAACTACATACCATTCGTGCCACTAAGGGTCATGTGTCTATCTTCCAAGGCAGTTATAAGCTAAAGGAAGGTTTCCTGAGAGATGAATACCTTTTAAACTATTCTGTGACAATATGGGTAAATCACTCAGGGTCTAGCTGGGAAATAAAAACCAGTATTTAAAACAGAGGGGCTTTAATTCAGGGAACTAATCCCAGAAATGACGGAAGAGCTGAGAAGACAAAGTGGCCAGTGAGCACCCCAGAAATCATCTAGAGCAGGAAGGCATTAGCACCCTAAGGCCAGAGGGCCAAAGGGAGGAGGTGGTGCAACCAGAACCAGACTCACCAAGGGAAACTGCAACCACAACTGGGCGGAGGGGTCTCCACCCACCACCACCTATCTCCCCATTGGCTGAACCCCACTGAATAACAACTGACAAAGGAGCCTGGTAAATACGCCCTGCAAGGGCCAACTCAGCTAAGATTAAAGAGGCGCAGGCCTAGCACTATGGGGCTCTGGGCAGTTTGAGGCCTTCACAGAGCACAGGAACAAAATGCGGACACACACAGTCCTGTGGGATCCCCAAACTGAACAACAGCTCATGCTTCTTATGAAACATAGCATGTCCTAGCATGCTAGCACCCTATTTGAGAAAATATGCCTAAAATTTATAGATTCTCTGATGTGATATGCTGAAATCTGAGGCAAAGACTCTCATGCTTAGTGAATTTATTCTGGACCCAATGCAAGCTGAAAATAAAATCTCACTTTTAATACCTAAACAACTCTCAGAAGACTTTCTAAAACAATGGTCTGACTTACTTTTGATAAAAATTCACCATACACACAACAGGAAGAACAAAGTAAACAACTTAACAATAGCATAGAATCAACTCAATTTCTCAGATTAGTTAAAAGTGTGTATACAATTCAAAACAGCAGATAATCCGAGTCATTATATTTATTTTTGAAACGATTTTTGTACTTACATTTGGGGGTGCGTGTGTGTGTGTGTGTCCTTCCTAGTATTCAAGGTACTTACTGAAAGCAAAACAGTAAGCCACCCTGTGGAAACCTGCTCTCTAACTACAGTGGGGTTTTCTGAACCCCACTCCATGCTACACACATGACTGTGCTGGGTGCACCCGACTGGAAAGGGGAAATCCCTGAGTGGATGTTTCCAAAGGGAATTATGGTCTCCCTTTGGGGTCACTTCTAAATGCCGGCCGGCTCTCTGTGCAGCAACCTCTGAGACAGTTGCTGTCTGGAACAGGCTGAACAGCCTGAGAGGTGGAGGGAAACACTTGTGGGCCAGACCTAGGTATGTTCTCCTGATTCATTTCAGAGTCCAACAGAGAAAATGTCTCCAAATGCTGAAATATTTCTAAACTCCTGGATAAACCGAGAGGCCTAGAGCTTACCTATACCAAGTAATGAAATACAACAATACCTACGGTTATTAAAGATCTCAGACAAGTCACTTAACTTCCCTGGTCCTCAAATCTCCACCTACACAGTGAGAGGGCTGGACTGAAATCCCTATAAGCCTCTGAACCAACATATGTTTTAGGATGCGGCACTGGGCTACGCCACATTCATTCGCATCCTGCGATAAAGTCACGTTGCTGGCACTTCTTCGAAAGGCCCGTCAGTGCTCATCAGGATGGGGCAGAGACTCTCTTGACTGGTGCTTCTCGGTGGTATGCTGGCACCAATTTGTGCCAGTTTCTGAGAGCTGATAAATTTTCAGGACTTTTGTGAGCTGGCTTTTAAGCCACTGGTAGGATGAATGGATAAACAAAAGGTAGTGTTATCCATACAATGGAATATATCCAGTCACAAAAAGGAAGTACTGATACATGACACAAGAAGAACCTTGAAAAAACACCATGCTAAGTGAAAGAAGCCAGTCACAAAAGTTCACATACTATATGATCCATTCATATGAAAGTCCAGAATAGCAAATCTACAGGTACAAAAAGTAGATTAGCGGCTGCTTACGGCAGGGAGTGGGGGTGGAAGAATAGGGGGACGATAGCATAAGGTTCAGGGTTTCTTTCTGAGGTGGTGAAAATGTCCTAAAATTGACTACGGTGATGGCTGCAACGTACATATCTGTGAATACACTAAAACCCACTGAACTGTATAGTTTTAAATGGGTGAACTGTATTTATGTAAACATGCATCGATAAAGCTGCTTTTTTTTTTTAAATTGGACATGTTCAGAGTATTTATACCACAGAAATTGGCAAACAGTACAAATCAGCCCTATGCCTCTCCCCACCAAGCTGGTTGTTAAACATTTACCAGCACACAACAGCACACACCCTGTGGCCAAGAGACGTCTTGCTGGCCCAAATCTGAATTCAAATATGATCATTTGCCCGTAAGTATATTTGGTCCCCTCAGAGAGCATTTCCTGGACCCAGATTTAAACTCTATTCCATGAGTAGTCAACACACGGCAAGAAAATATTATCTGCTAAGCTAAAATGGCATAGCACTTACGAGTCAGTGTCCAGTGAAAAGTAATCATACAGTTTAACTATTCTGGGATGATCCAGTTCTTTGTGAATCCGGTACTCCCTACATGCATGCCTGTAAACAAAATGGAAAATTAACATTTTGCGTTTTGGCCTGTCTCTTAGAACTCTTCCAGGATACTCCTAATTTATTCTCTCACTTCTCCATTGTTCCCGAACATTCATTCCATTCAGGTCCATCTAGTCCCCTGATCTTTCTTCATCTTATTTTCTCTACCAGTATCTACCAAGCTGTTGAGAAAATAGTAGGTGCTAACCTTTTATCCCTTTCAAGTTCATTCTATGGTAATCTCATCTCTTTTATATTTATACCCAAATATCAGAACTTTAAAAATTATAAAGACAGCATTTTTTTCTTTCCTCTAAAGCTGATAGTTTCTATCTATAAATGTTATATATCCTGGGGTTACATCAAGGGGATCAATTTTACCATGTAAATTCACTGGGTAAAAGGATTACCTGTTAGAAAAGGCAATTAGCAGTGCTTTGTATTTGTTTGTTTTTAAATCCTACTCCTTACAAAAAGAAATTTAAAAGACTATCAGCTTTACTTTCTTTTAAGAAAATGCTTATTTGATGAAAAGTTTGAAATTATGGAAACCCTAGTTTTCTTATAACAAGAATATATATATGTGTGTGTATGTATGTATGTATGTATTAACATCTTTCTTCTTTAGTACTTTTCCAATTTAAAATTATTTAGTAAGATTAGGAACAAAAATGTACGATATAATCTGGCAAATTCATATACTGAATTTTAAAAGAGTAACATTTAGTTCTCACTTACAAACAGAGTAATAGGATATTATTATATTTTAAGTAATCTAGCACCATTTAGTTTGGGGCATTTTGTTGTAAGACAAGAGTCAGAAAAGGGAAACTTTCCATAGTATGATAAAAAAAAAAAGTGTGTTATTTTCTGAAATGTACTCTAGCATGTCAAAAATACACAGAAAGTACTCAACCAAAGAAAAGCTGAGGAACAACTAGGGGAAGAGGGAGGGGAAGGATAGGAATCTAAAAGTAATAAATTCTTCCCCAATGGAAATTTGTCTGACTAGGCTTATTTTTCAAGTGGCCATTTTTGGCAGTTTTTGCTTCTTCTGATGCTTAATTTCATCAGCATCTTTATGTCTTTCTGAAAAGAAAAAACTTTCCAGCACTGAGGCAGAGCAGCGTTAGAACACAGGAGGCACTGGGATCAAGAAACCAGGCTTTGAGTCTGAGCTCCATGATGCCCCCTCTCCGGCCTTGTGGGCCTGCACCATCATGGCAGTGGACTGGAAGTTTTAAAGGGAGCTCCCTAGATTTGGATGCCTCCCAAGAGAAGCTAAGCAAACGTAGCTTTGACCCAACTCCCCATCCCACCAAAGCAGCTCCACACTGTCCTTTTTTACATATCAAGATTCCACGGGTAGTGCAGTGATTAAGAATCCGCCTGTCAATGCAGGGGACACAGGTTCAAGCCCTGGTCCAGGAGGATCCCACATGCCGTGGAGCAACTAAGCCCATGCGCCCACAACTACTGAGCATGTGCTCTAGAGCCCACGTGCTGCAACTACCGAAGCCTGGGTGCCTAGTGCCCATGGTCCCCAACAAGAGAAGCCACCACAATGAGAAGCCCACACACCACAACGAAGAGCAGTCCCTGCTCGCTGCAACTAGAGAAAGCCCGTGCACAGCAACGAAGACCCAATGCAGCCTAAATAAATAAATAAATAGAACAGGTGTGATCCCTGGTTGGGGAATTAAGATCTCACATGCCACACAGTGCAGCCAAAAAAAAGATTCCATGTAATATTTCATTTGGTAAAATAAAGGTGATGCTGTTTCTAAAAAAAGAAAACAAATTTAGAAACCTATGGTCTAAACAGATTACTGTTAAGTCATTTCTTACTTTCACACACTATAAATCTATAGTCCTCTGCCCTTTTAACTTTTTGATTTTTGTGCTTTTCAAAGTAGAGACCAATTTCTCCATCATGGTATAAAAAATAGAGGAAAATAAAGGAGGCAAAAATTATGAATCAAAGAAAGTGGTAAAGTCCTCACCAACTAAGAAAACTTTCTGTGTGTCACTGAAAGCACTCCCTCAATGTCACGTCAGGCTCTAAGGCCATTCCTTACAGTTCAGCAGGCAAGGCAGAGGCTCTGCCATGTCCTTTATATGTTCAACTTTCAACTAAGCATCCAAGGGATTAATGTACTATAAATACAGAAACTTAAATAGAAGGCTGGAAGAAACTTATCCACTAAAGTGTTAGTCTTTTTTTTTTTTAAGTGTTAGTCTTTTACTCTAAGTGGATCTATATTTAGACTTTCAATAATTTTATCCTAGAAAATTAGAAAAGAATATCATGCAAGAGTATACTAACTACTTTGGACTTCCCTGGTGGTGCAGTGGTTGAGAATCTGCCTGCCAATGCAAGGGACACGGGTTCGAGCCCTGGTCCGGGAAGATCCCACATGCCGCGGAGCAACTAAGCCCCTGAGCCACAACTACTGAGTCTGCGCTCTAGAGGCCGCAAGCCACAACTACTGAAGCCCGCGCGCCTAGACCCCACACTCCCCCACAAGAGAAGCCACCGCAATGAGAAGCCCGCACACTGCAACAAAGAGTAGCCCCTGCTCACTGCAACTAGAGAGAGCCCGCGTGTAGCAACGCAGCCCCCGCCCACAAAAAAAGAGTATACTAACTACTTCAGATACAATTATTTCTGTGGATAGTTTTATATGAAGTTTTTCCTACCATAAAGTTCTTAATATGCTATTTTGGGGAGTTAAAGAAATCGAGTAATACCTATTAATGCTTTAATAATGCAAAAGTAAAACAATCAGTTTACTTTGTGTTTGTGGGGAGAGGAGAGGAAAGGGGGTATAGAACAGAACTCAAAAATAAACAATACAGGGGCTTCCCTGGTGGTGCAGTGCTTGAGAATCCGCCTGCCAATGCAGGGGACACGGGTTCGTGCCCCGGCTCGGGAAGATCCCACATGCTGCGGAGCGGCTGCGCCCGTGAGCCATGGCCGCTGAGCCTGCGCGTCCGGAGCCTGTGCTCCGCAACGGGAGAGACCACAACAGTGGTATGCCCGCATACCGCAAAAAAAAAATAAATAAATAAACAATACAACAACCTTCTATTTTCTTTGAATTTTTCCTTCTTTTTTACCCAAATAAATGTTCTGATTCCAGATGGGGCTTGGAAGTCATTCCCACAAAGTGAAAAGCAATCAAAAGACCTTACTGCAGGGTAACAGTAGCATTTTCATATTTCATAATGTTACCACAACACTGAAGTGTACTACTTTTCAGTTTAACACTGAAGTTTTGAAGCACTCTCTAAAATCTGTTTGGTGCCTGATATAAGCCTCCTTAATTTAAGTTCAAGGGAGTTAATAACATTTTGCTAATTCACTATTATTTGTAGCCTGAAATTCATCAGTATGATTTCATATCAGTTAGCAAGCAAAATCTTTCAAAGAAAGGTGGAAGTGCTTTAAGAATTTCCCCTCAAGGATGAAGAGGTCACAACAACTTTGCACACCCCCTCCCCAGTGTGTCTGTCAACTGGGAAACAGCTCCTGCCCAGACGGCTCCACAGAAGGTGCTCAGGAGTCAGGACTCCCGCCTTGGTGAGGAGACAAAGAATAGGAGGGCACCACTGCGAACCACAGCTGAACCGGTACAGAACTCAGAAAAACGAGGCTGTCCCCTTCACTTGCTCTGTGACTCCATCTGGTAGACAAATGTGAAAAGAGAACCAATCTACACCCGTCAGGGCTCAAAACAGCTTGCCAAATGTGTCAAGGAGGTGCATGGTCCTGACTTCAATCCCTCACTGCTTCAAAAGGCTACAGTGGGGGCTTCCCTGGTGGCGCAGTGGTTGAGAGTCCGCCTGCCAATGCAGGGGACGTGGGTTCGTGCCCCGGTCCAGGAAGATCCCACATGCCG
>NW_020174923.1:15493706-15544114 GCF_003031525.2 Neophocaena asiaeorientalis asiaeorientalis
AAAAAAAAAAAAAAAAAAGGCTACAGTGAGCACAACCCCACCTGCAGTCACTACAGTATTCGACACCAGCGCTCTCTTTAAGATCAGCCTGAAAGCTGGATACTGAGACTAGGTAAAATCTGTATAAGTCTCTGCACAGGAACTACTTCCTCAAGGTTGACCAAGGTTGTCCCCTTGTGGAGTCAGCTGGTTTGGAGTGGGCAGTGCACACAAGCTGCGGCACAGGCTCCGAGGATAGCTGAAGGGTATTTTGGAAGAGATGCAGGAACCGTTCCTATACCGTTAGGTACTCTGAGTCTCAATATAATAAGGACATTTCTCGCCGCTTTTCTAACTGGTCAGAATAACATGTGGTTTCCTTCTCTCAAGTGCTCCCTGGCATTCGCTGCCGCGTGCTGTTCGTCCCTGCGTGTCAAATGCCTGGAATGTACTTATAATAAGGTAACTGCTCCTCAGAAGCATCTGGACTGCAGCTGCCTCTCACATAAGGGATGCATGAGGGGTGCCATGCACAGAGCACACATCATCCATTTTCCTACCTCTGCTAAGCCCCATTCCTCTTAATGCCACAGGAACCTTCTCTCCCCGAGTGCTGAGCACCACTGCCAATCTGCATGGAACAGCAAGAGCTCCCGGGTCCCGGATGGACAGTAGGTATAGAGCAGGAGTTGCCTTGCTCCATGCCTGAAGAATGCGTTGATGATGTAGAAATGTTTTATTTTTCCACTAAGACTTAGAAGCTAACTAAAAGTTGGCTAAAGTCCACTGCCTTTTTCCCTCCAAAGTACTATTTATAGGAAAAAAAAACAAAACTGCTTTTATAGAAAGGAGGTAGACTGCTTTACATCAAAAGGGGCTGTTTCCTCCTTTCAGGGGTAGGACATGTCTAATGTAGTACTTGTACCTACCAAGGAAACAATATTAAACCCAGTGGGGATCCTAACAGCAAATTAAGTCTGCAAGGCCTCCAAAGCAAGTGAACCATGAACTCCAATGTTCTGAAGCTCAGAGGAGAGACAGGCAAGGCCTGATATCAGTGGAACAAAGACATTCACACCCGTTCATGTAATAACTATTCATTCTAAAGAGCCACCCTCTCACCCCGTACCCCAAGCACAGATGAGGGCCATCATGAGTGGCATTTTGAAGAGGGGAAAGCACAGCGAGCTGGACGCTGAAGACCAAGAACTCTGAGATGGGCAAACTATGATGGGGAAGGTGAGCTCAGCACTGAGGGCCTGAACAAGTCAAACAAGTACCACCGAGGCACACCAGGTGCCCCGCATTGTCTCCTGTTTACGACGAGGTGACTGAAGCAGCAGACAAAGCCCCACCCGAAGCTCCCCAGGGTCCCTAGACCACAGAAGAACACTCTCACATCTGGTTTCTACAGACAAACAACAATAATTTCTGAGGCTTTACTTGTTTATTATAGCTAATTTTAGATGCTCAATGGAAGGGGATGGTTAAACCCACTGGCTTTGGATTAAGGGAAGTCTAGATTTAAATACCAGCTCAGCCATTTCTTAACTGTTACTCAAATTCTTTAAGTATCAGTTTCCTTAGCAGTAAGATGGAAAATTTATTCACTCTCCTAGGACAGTTATGAGGATTAAATGAAACAACAACAGTGCATGTAAAGCTCTTAACACAGTGCTCAAACTACAGCTATTATTACTAAATTTTGAAAAATCAGACACTCTAATATCACTTACTTGTGGTAATTCTCCTTTTTCTCATCTCTCCAGTTTTTATTTAACTGGTGAATTTTCACAGCTACATATCTTTGTTCTGTTAGATCAAATGCCTATAAAGAAAAGGAATAAATTATATTCTGGATAATGCTAACGAGAATTACAGGCAACTGACTTGAAGCTTCTGTTCAACAGACCAACATACTCCAAGTCCAAAATGCATTATTAAATAACAACAACAGTGGACAACACAACACACACTTGTTTCAGAGTTGCAATCATCTTTCTTGAAACTTGTGATCAGATAATTTAGAAGTCTCCAGACGCACTGGCACCAAAGGGTTTAGAAAATAAAACCAAGCATACACCACAAACAGAAAGACAGCCCATGCCTTAACAGTCACTTCTAAACAATTCTCTTTCTGGACATCATCTACCTTATTTGGGACCTTTCTTCCCTAAGCTGGCTCTCATCCCTCAGCTGACACTGGGACCTGACATTCTTCAACAGTAAGTCCTGCCCCTTTTTTTTTTTTTTAAAGATTTTTTAATAGGTTTTATTTTTAGAGCAGTTTTAGGTTCAGAGGTCCTGCCACTTTTGAAATGCTAGGGACATAGACTATCTGCCTCCTTGAGAAAGAAACCCCCAGGATACACCTCTTTGCTAATTTACTTAATCCCACCCCTATATACTGGATAAATAAAAAGCAATTTTGGATCGCAACTATGTCTGAAGTTAGTCACACCAAATCACTTCTCCAGCACTGTCCAAAGAAAGGGACATACTTTCCCCAAAGACCACCACTGCTGGCAAGTTCCACATCAGCTAGGTAGTGCTATATTATGGGGTGAAAAAAGGTAACGGATAGATTTTCAAAGATGCCTGGTGTAAATCACAATTTGAAAAAAAGTAAGTAGCATTTTACAATAGATTTCCCCAATACAAAAGAATTTACTGAGGAACTCTTTTATTTTTTATTTATTTATTTATTTATTTTTTTGAGGAACTCTTTTAGAATGAATAGTTCTTCCTAGGTTTTAAAGTTCAGATTAAAAACTTACTACTCCAGTTTCAACACTATTACCACCTATCTGTCAGTTTCCACAAATGTTTGAACAGATGAAGGCAACACGCACAGGATATACAGTCCATGAATAGCGGTGATTACCGTTCTACAGACCTTTTAAAGATGTAAGCTACCTCTAAGAAAGCACAGGATACAAGAGAGGCCTGATTATAAAAGAAACTTCTAATTTATACCAAATTTAAACCAGTATTTTTTAAATATAAAAACCATTCAATTCAAACAGAATATCTTATTTCACAGAAATGGAAACTTTTGAACTGTATTTTTCTTAGAGTCTGAATGAAGTCCACCTGTATGCATGTATCCATCATGGCTATAAGAGAGAATCATTTCAAGCTATTAAAAGCCAGATTAAATACCACCTAATTTGTAGGAGCACTAATGAACTACAAGTGTCATTTTCTCCAATTACCAAACCCTATTTCTGAATCCAAGGCACTGTGATCCACCACTAATCTAAGAAGGGCTTTTGGAGAGTGGAGAACAGCAAAAGAATAACTACATTAATGAACACATCATTGTCAGAAGCATTTAGATTTCAGAAGTGTTAAAATGTTTGAAGGATACATTAGGAAAAAATCACTAACAAGTAACTGGGAAGCCCCAAGAACCAATTTTGATGATCTTAAAAAAGGAATAGTCCCACTTCTGGGAATATAGCCAAAAGAACTGAAAGCAGGGTCTCAAAGAGATATTTGCATATGCATGTTCAAAGCAGCACTATTCACAACAGACCAGAGGAGGAAGCAACCCAAATGTCCACTGACAGATGAATGGATAAAGAAAATGAAGTATATACATACAATTGAGGGTTATTCAGCCTTAAAAAGAAGAAAATCTTGTCACATGCTTCAACATGGATGAACTTTGAGAACATTATGCTAAGTGAAATAAACCAGTCACAAAAAGACAGACACTGTGTGATTCCACTCGTATGAGTTAACTAAAAGTAATCAAGTTAATAAAAACGGAAAGCAGAATTGTGGCTACCAGCGGCTGGGGAGAGAAGGAAAAGGAGAGCTGTTGATTAGTGGGTAGAACTTCAGTTATGCAAGATGAAAAAGTTCTGGAGATCTGTTTCACAACAACATGAATATACCTACTACTACTGAACTATACACTTAAAAAATGTTAAATTGGTAAATTTTATGCTATGTGTTCTTTATCACAATCAAAAAAGTTACCAAAAATAAAAAATAAACTAAGTATATGACTCAAGAATGAAAACAAAGAAAGCAGAAAGAAAGAAGGTTTGAAAGCAGAAGTTAATGAAATAGACAACAAATCAAATAGTAGATCCGATCAACAAAAATAAAAAGTTAATCTCCAGAAGAAAAAAGAAACATTGACTAACCTCTGGCCTATCAGTCAAGAGATACAAAAATAAACATTTCATAAGAGAAGAGAAATAACTAAGGTATGCATGATATTTTTAAATCAAGATGAAATAGGATGATTTTTCAGAAAAAATGAATTACCAAAACTGACTTAAGGAGGGGGAAAAAATCTGAATAGCTCGATATTTGTAGAAGGAATTGAAAAGGTTGTCAAATAGTTTTCCTCTAAAATGACACCTACCCAGGTGATTTTATGATTTAGCTCTAACAAACTTTCAAGTAGCCAACATGTAATGCAAAGCATTCCAGAACATGGGAAAAGAGTAATTTCACAACTCATTCTAGGATAACTATGACATCAAAGCTAGACAATGCTGCTTGCACATAAAAGACAACTATAAGCCAGTCCCACTTATGATCACAGATTAAAAATATGAGCAGAATATTAGAAAATCAAACCCAGCAGTACACTAGAAATATTCTTATAGTTCTGGAAATGGAAAGTGATGATGTTTCACAACATTGTGACTGTACTTAATGCCACTGAATTGTACACTTAAAAATGGTTAAAATGGCAAATTTTGTGTATACATCATCACAAGAAAAAATTAACATTAAAAAAAGGGAAAACAGAACTAGTTTTTATCTGAAATAAAAACTAATTATTTTACTCAAAAGATTTCCTATATAAAAACTCATGGGCATAATATAAATCATTAAAAGTGAAGGTTACACCTTAGAAAAGAGAGAATTACCAGGGTCATGCAGTAAAGACCACTTAATAAACCAATTCAGCATTTAAAAGCCAGGTGCCAGAAACATCTAGAGAAATTCAAGGAGGCTGTGACTGGTGAACATGTTATATATCTACAAGTATATTTAAAACAGGCCGAATTCCTCATTTAGGGAAAATCAACTGGAGGCTTAGTATTAGTAGCCTGTTCTTTGCTGGCCCAACTGAAGTACTCTAAGCCAGGACAATCCTTCAGAACACCAGTGCTACTAAACACTCTGACTTAGAAGATGGGAACATTTTAAAAGCAAAAAACAGGTTTTCAAAGAATTAACTTTTTAACACATCCATTTTGTAAAAACAAAACAAAAACTTATGAGAATAAAAGTAACACTCATCTCTAACAAATACAGATGAGGCAGAAAGATTCCATTATTCAGAAATGAGTGTTGTTTTCCCTTCCTGTTTTTTCTTTTAAAATCTGTAATTATTTACTTTTCAAACTTGAAAACAGGGTAAAATATTGAATCCTGCTTTAGTCAACAAGTTTACTGGAAGTAGTTCTCCCAAAGATAAAGGTTCTTAAAAGTTTTTGGAATTTTAACCAATAGATATCAACCCAGAGTTATATCACTATTCTAAATGATCTCCAAGTTTGTAATAACCAATAATTTAACCCTCAGTCCCTGTAAACTTCATACTTACCTTGTAAACTTCACTGAAACCTCCTCTACCCAAAAGATGTAACAACAAATATCTGTCATTTAGCGTTGGATGATCTTTAAATCTGTGGAAACAGCAGATAGATAACAACATCCTGAGGTCAAGGACTACACAATTTTCCATGTTTGCAAAATTTCCAGAATATCTAACATGTTATACACATGATTACAGATGCTGCCAACAGTTTGGCAATCATCACAATATAGCTAATTCTGAGCCTAAAGTAAGTTCTATAGTTCAAAGAGACAGCATAATTACAATGAACAGCATTAGCTGTGGAGTCATGAGACACAGGTGCCAGTCTCAGCACAGCCACAATTAGACTACTGACCTTTGTTGACGTCCCTCCCTTTCTGCCCTGCTGTAAAGGTGGAGGGCGGGAGCGGGGAGGAGATAACACTAGATCAGGGATTTTCAAACTGTGCTACTTGGGTCCTCCAAACCATTCAAGAACCACTCGTTCCCACCATTCCACAACTACATACAATAAAATTCCAAGATAGTTTACATGGCCTTTAAAACAGATTTCATTATAAAGTGAGTCACATGTTCTACGTGCATTCATTTTCTCTAAGTCTTCATGATATAACTGTTTTCCCCATACAGGATTCCACTTCTAACAATGAGACAAAGAAATGAGAGACTCTGGCAAAAATAACTTTTCGATTATTTCTACCTAGTTCCTCATCAGCCCCACTAATATTCCTGAAATTACTTTATTTTGATTTTGAGACAGTGGCATGCCTGTGGAGAGAGGTGCTAATTACTGCATGGGAGTTAGCTGTGGAGTCAGATCCACATTTCAACTCTTTGTTTGGTCACACTAGTCCCTGGACAAGTTAACTTAATTTGTCTAAGCCCGTTTCCAGATCTATGTATTGAAGATGACGTACCTCATTAGGCTATTGTGACAATTAAGTGATAGAACACAGGAACACTTAGCACTCTGCCTGACACAGAGACTATGCAGTAATGGTAGCTGCTGTTGCTTGCCACTTTACAGAAAGCAAAGTCCATGGCTCACTCTGGTCAAACAAAAATACACAAGCTGTAGCCATGCCCAAACCCCCATGTTTCAGAGTCAGAAAAATGTGGGAAAAGAAAGGATTATGGTTAGAAGCCATTTCCCACTTGAAATCTACTTTTCACAGTTTCAGCTCCTTAAATGACTTACAAACAAAGATGGGCATTTATCTATAATTAATGTGCTGAACTTAAGAGAGTCTTTCTTAAAAATCTCAACACTTAAATGGCCCATAAAGGTAATTCAGAAACCGAATGTCATCTCAACCCAGTAATCTTTCCACAACACCACACTGTCATCCCATGCTTCCCTTTAGTAAGGCTCTGAGGGTAAATCTGAATACACAGTGTATCTAAACCATTTGCAACTACAAAGTTGTATTGTTTTAGTGACCTCTACTTGTGTAAAAATGCTACATGTATAGATGTATACTTAATATATAAACCTAATATATTTATATGTATTTAAACTAACGCAAATCAAAATTTTATGCATAAAACTGTATTACACCCACAACAGAGCTAAATACACAGTGGAATGGTTTACCAAATTTACATTAAGCAAAAATATCATTCTAGACCATTCATGTCAGAAAGTGCTCAGCAATCTCCAACCCAACCTACTCCCAAGTTGCTTACTGTGAATTATCTTCATTATGTATCCTTTTTAGTTCCCTGATATGTAGATTTCTAACCCTTTCTAGCCTTTCCAGCTCTGCCTGGATCTCTGCTTCCTCCTAAAGTGAAAAAGAAAGAAACAGCTCAGAACACAGGAAAGTTTACCGTTTCAGAATCTCATTTCAAAAACAAAAGCAGACATTTCTCTTATGAAAAGCTAAGATGTTTTACTTTGAAAAAGATGTTTTTAAGAACTAGAATTTTAATCATAAAAACGAGCCCACAGCAAAACAGTAAATAAAATCGAAATCATAGAAGTACAGCAGGAAAAGTGAAAGTCTTCTGTCCACCTCCAGCCATGCCCACTCCCCAGATATAATCACTGTTAAGTTTCTTGTGTAAGTTTCCAGAAATATTTTGTGTGTATACATATAAGGCATGCAATCTTTTTTAAAAAACAAAAATCACATTCTCTATCTGGTTCTGTTCTGTAAGGAGGGATTATACTTGGTGCCTTAAGTTCCACCGATTTAACAGGATCTGAGAAAGGGGAGGAGACGACAAATACACACCAATAGCAATTTATTAGACACTTACTTATCATCTTCAGAATAAGCAGCATCCACCAAAAAAGTACAGGCTGCTGAATTTTTTTTTTTTTTTGCGGTACGCGGGCCTCTCACTGTTGTGGCCTCTCCCGTCGCGGAGCACGGGCTCTGCACGTGCAGGCTCAGTGGCCATGGCTCACGGGCCCAGCCGCTCTGCGGCATGTGGGATCCTCCCAGACTGGGGCACAAACCCGTGTCCCCTGCATTGGCAGGCAGACCCTCAACCACTGCGCCACCAGGGAAGCCCACAGGCTGCTGAATTTAAGAGATGAGTGACCTACATCTAAGATACCTCCGTGAACACTCAATAACAAATTCTGTGTAGCTGCCTTTGTGTTTCAATATGGTTGGTGCAAGACCTTCTCTTCTTAGCCAGTTTAGCAAGAGATAAGAGCTGCTATGTGATTTAAAACATCACAATAATTTAAATATCAATTTTAGAACCATCTGCTCTTATTTTATATTTAATTTTTACTAAAAACATAATCACTTGTGGAGCCGAATGAGGTATACAGAATTAAGTACTGGTACATCATTGATGGAAAAGGCACTCTCACCGGGTGGTTGGAGTTGACTTGCAACTTGAAAGATATGAAGTCCACCATTAGAATAGAGGTGTGACAGAGCAACTACTGAAGATTTCCACAGGTATGTAAAGCTATTAATTTGCCCAAATGACCAAAGAGCTAAAACACCAAATGTAAACTAAAAATTACATTTCTCCAGACAGGTTTTCTCATTACACTTACCTTTTTAAGATGACCTAATCTGAGTTTGAAGATTTCTTCTTGTTCATGGTATTCTGCTAATGTTAACCTGGAAAATAATGATAAAATTTTCAGGAAATTGTTTGAAATCACAGTGTGCCTATTTAAAGAGAAAGGCCAAAGCATGCTATACCGTATGTTAAGTCTCTTAGTTAAAATGACCAAAAGATAGATTATCTTGCAGTCCTTTGACAAGAGAAAACTTCTGTGATTTATCAGATGTGATGTGAAGGAAGGACTTCAAAGCCAGAAGTCTAATTTATTAAAAAAATGAGAAAAATAAATGAGCTAAATTCTCACATTACTTATGAAATGAGTTTTGTCCCATACCATACTCAGATGAAAATCCATTAGGAGAGGTAGCCAAATTATATGTCTAAAAGTTTTTATAAAGGGGATGTTAATAAGCCAACATATTTGATTATTTTTGATAACTCTTGGACTTTGATACAAGGAGAAGAACCTAGAGGACAGAGTCCAGGATCTGGAGTCTGAGGACTAGGGTTCAAAGCACAACTCGGGCCATGTGAACTTGGGCAAGCAACTTTAACCTCAATTTCCTAAAAACGCAGCAAGTAATGATACCTATCTAAAAAAGCTGTTGTGACTATTAAAATGAGAATATGAAAGGAATCTATAATTTGTAAAATGCTATTTAACACAGTTCTCAAAGGGCTTACTTGATGGGTAATCACTCATTTCATGTTCCACCTACCCTGATCTCATCCTCGTATCTCAAGAATGAGCATGTAAGAAGTGATATCTTACTCCTCCATCTTCACCCTCTTCACATTCTAGAAGCACACACATATACTTCAAAGTTTGAGGTGTCACTGTTTAGATATATTCTAAATAGCAGGAGAAAGAAGAAACAGCTATCCTGTCAACCAGGAAGGGCTACAAAATAGTGTCTCTGAGGTCTGACTAAAAGAAGATAAAAAGAGCAAGAAAAGGGCTTCCCTGGTGGCGCAGTGGTTGAGAGTCCGCCTGCCGATGCAGGGGACGCGGGTTCGTGCCCCGGTCCGGGAAGATCCCACATGCCACAGAGCGGCTGGGCCGTGAACCATGGCTGCTGAGCCTGCGCGTCCGGAGCCTGTGCTCCGCAACGGGAGAGGCCACAACAGTGAGAGGCCCGCGTACCACAAAAAAAAAAAAAAAGAGCAAGAAAAAATACACCCATTAGGGCTGTTACACCTATCATTTCACAGCTGCAGAAAAACTTACATCTATTACTCCATATCACACCAGTAAAAAAGGGAGGAATGGAAAATCAGAGCTTAAAGTTCTCTCTGCCTGAAATAGGTTCAATACCAGGAAAGGACAATGTAACCCACTCCAAGACTCCAGAGGACCGTTTTTGGCTTCTGGCCGAAGGAACGAGCCAAGTCCCAGATACTCTAATTATTAAAGGCTAGACCAAAGGCCTTCCAGCTTGGATTTTACACAGGACTCCAGATGGCAACTGCTTACTGGCACAGTACTGGCCTAGACTGAATTCTAATTATTATTCTATGACAAAAAAACAACCTATGCCTACTTTATTACTCCTAAGCCAATGGTTTTATGCACTAGTATGAAATAATTTTCAAGTAACACTGGAAGGAGAGTCCCCACACAATAAATATAGGAGTCATGAAAGAAGACAATAATCAGATTAACGTGTACAACATTCGCCTGAAGAATTCTTCGAATCTGGGCTCCTACTTGGACTTTTTGAAAGGAAATATTTTTTACTTAGAATCTAGTTTTAAAATATTTGTGAAGTGAAGATGTTTTCCAAACTTATTCATTGTGTATACCTTTATCACAATACTTAAAGTAATTATTAGTTTATTCATCTGTTCATTTCCCCTAAATAAACTGTGAGCTCCTAAGACTGGGCTGTATCTTTCAGCTCTGTACCCCAGTCCAGAACAGGGCCTAATATATAATAAGCATTTAACACAGACTTAATAAATGAATGTCAAAGAAAAGGCTCCCCAACACAGCAGGTATGTATGGGGTGAAGACTGGTGTTAAGCCATCTTTCTCACTGGAATGAAGAAAGATACATTTCTGGGATGTCATGAACTTTTAACAATGGTGTAATATAGTATTATTATACTTGAGGTGGATTATGGGTTAATACGTTTTTGTGAACTAATATGAAAACATTAATGGCAAAAGACATATTAGTCAATAAATTACATAATATCATTATCTCTTATTTGTAGCTATCTTTAAATCCCACAGTGACAGCTTTACAAAATTTCTTTTTCCCTTGAAAAACTAATGTAGCCACAATGGAAATACTGATTACAATACCAATGACTGTTTCTATGAAAAAATATATTTTAAATTTCAAACATTCAATTCAGAAAATGACTTCATGGCTACCATCAATTCTGTAGAGATTTTCTACACAATTATTTGTAGATCTTTTTTTCCTTTTTAATTGGAAAGCCTCTTGAAGACAGAGGTGATAGTTTAAATGTCTTCAGGGTATGCATAAGAAATATTTTAAACAGGTAAGTAATATACAGGTTTTACTTCCCGCACCAATTCTAACTGTTTAACAGTCCTGCCTAGTTGGCAAACTACAACCTGTGGGCCATTCAGCTCACAGTCTATTTCTAGAAATAAAGTTTTACTGGAACACAGCCACATCCATTCACTTATGTACTGTCTATGGCTGCTTTCAAGCTGTAACAGTAGAGTTGAGTAGCTGCAACAGAGACCCTCTAGTGCGCAAAGCCTGAAGTGTTTATTATCTGGCCCATTAGAGAAAAAGCTTGCCAACTCCTGTCCTAGAGGAAGATTCTCTTAGTGGTCAAGAATTCAAAAATCAGTTAGGGAAATCTGACACGGGGCTGGAGTGAAAAAAGAAGGCATTTGTACTCTGAATATTCTACTCCTCGTATTCATGGTAGCTATGGAATAATTGTTGACTGGCAGTGAAATAGGTGACTACACTGCAGGTGAAGATACTGGTGTTTTCCTTAGGTTGCCAGAACAGGAAAAAGTACTGGGAATGTCAAGATTTGGTTTACTGGGAAAATGTCCTTTTCCTAAAATAATACCTATTTTTTCTTAGGTTACACCTAAATTTGTGAGTGTTAACTAGTGTTCTTTAGACTACTAAATAGCATTCTTTCGTTGTGCATTCTTCAGTCTGAAATAGAGTCAGGTAATCTCCATAAGATGAAGCCAACATACCATAACCTGGAACCACATGTAAGCAATTATATCATTTGAATACCTAATGACTTCACATTTGTTATAAGAGTGGCCAAAGATCATGACATCAAGTTAAATGACATTTTTTCTCCCTCTCATCTGAAACTCCTCATATAAGATCGTGACTAAGAAAATAAGTCAATTTTAGATGGCTTTTATATGAGTTGAGCAAATAAATTAATGTAACTAAAAAGAAAATTTAAGCTCTAGAAATCTCCACAATCTATCACTTTTTCCAGTGGCACTCAATAGGAGGTTTGTATCTCAGGGGAGAATATGGTATCTCAATTCACATTAATAAAGAACATACGTTTCATTCTCAGCTCCGTTGGTTTTGCTTTTCCGCTGTTTCTGCTCATTGGTTGCTGGAGGGGCCTGTCCCATGGCAGGAGGTTTCCGCTTTGCTAACATTTTTCGTTGTCTTTCTATCTCTTCCCTCTGTGAATTTATCCTTTCCTGTTGCCTAGAGATACAAAAGATGTTGCACAGAGGAAGAAGGTCAAAATTTTTTGAACATGGCTGTGGAATAAACATAAATATATTTGTTACCTGCATATTCGATAGACTCCAGAAAAAATAAACCCCTTTAAGTAAAGATTTGACTTTAACTTCAGGTTGGAAAAGCCAAATATTTGGTGATAGAACTGTTTTCCGGAATGAATCTGTACTTTTAAGACACTAATTATGGTAATTCTCAGAGTAGGAAAGTGGGCAGGAAGAAACAATATCAAATTTCTATTGTGACCTTATTTTCTAACTCAAAAGGAAAAATGTTCTGATTGCTTTTTAACAGTTAAGAAAACAACTCCTGGTAATGAACCCATTAAAGTAAAGAACTGTATTTACATAAGAAAGTACAAAAGGTTCCAAGTGCCTTTTTATTTTTATTGGATTACAGTTTCCTCAAATTCTATCTAGAAAGATACCAAATTTGAAGGATGCTAAACAAAGTAAAAAAGATTTTCCTTCTAGACCTATCATTTATTCTAGTCTAAGTGAGGCATTACCACAGCCAAGTCATTCCCAGTCACTAATATGGTGAAACCTAAACTAAGTTTTTTTTGTTTGTTTGTTTTTTGTGATACGCGGGCCTCTCACTGTTGTGGCCTCTCCCGTTGCGGAGCACAGGCTCCGGACACGCAGGCTCAGCGGCCATGGCTCATGGGCCCAACCACTCCGCGGCATGTGGGATCTTCCCGGACCGGGGCACGAACCCGTGTCCCCTGCATCGGCAGGTGGACCCACAACCACTGTGCCACCAGGGAAACCCTAAACTAAGTTTTTTAAGAACAAGGATGTACATTTAGAGACAGCAAAATGAAGCCTTTCAACTAGTAAAAACTCCTTAGGCAAAAGTACGCAAAATGAATTAATAAAAAACATATATAAAGACTCTTAAGATATTTAACACCATTTCCATTAGAGTATTTCCTAATAAGATGTCTAATTTTTAAATAATAACTAGTTTACAAACTAGGAGTCAATAAAAATACCAATATAAGTAATCCACTTTCTCTCACGTATCCTGCTACCTGAAAGACACTAAGGTTTATAGACTCGGCATATAAAAGTATACCAAGACCTAACAGACTAAAGTCTTTAAATCACCCAACATAGTTGACCTGACAGTCAAATGTCTTCCTTCACCTTCTCTTTCTACCATGCTTTTATCTCCCATCTCCTTTTCTCAATCCAACTTCACAGTTTTGCGGAATGATACAATCTAATTTTTTAAACCTATATTCTAAAATGAACTCTACTCGACTCTCTTCCAGGAACACTATAGTTGTCGGTCTCTAGACCTTTTCCAGATTCAGTGTATCTTTCTTGGAAGAACGGCAACCAGAAAAACAAGACTATACACCACAGAGCAGATGCCCATAGTACAATTTACCCTGCCACATCTAAAATGGCAACACCGTAAGCACGGTTAACCTGATCAGACAGAGTACCGCAAATAAATATCCATTCACTTGATAATACGATTCTCTTGGCTTCAAGATGAGCTGGGTTATTGATTAGATGCCAATTTAACAGCAGAGTAGAAATTTTAATTCAAGCGTTGTCTGCTTGTGTAAGAAAATCTTTTAACTATTAGAGATATGCCTTTCCCTCCAAAATATATATATATGAATAATTCATGGCTTGAAAGAATTCTGGATTAAGACAAAGAATCCTTAGGTAAACTCACAAGCTTCCTTCTCACTTAATGAATGTCCTTGAGGAAAACATTTATCTTCTCTGAATATGAGTCTCCCAATCAAAAAAATTGGTAAAATATCTTTAAGCTCATTTCTACCCTTTCAGGGGCCTCACAGAGTTCAAGGCACTCTGAACTCTCTGAAGATAACCATATAATATATATTTTAACTATAAACCACAGTGTACTAGTGCAGTGCCACAACATTTTGTCTCTGAAGACTAACTGCTTTGGAAGATTGAGATTTTAGCAACTACCCTTATTAAATTAAAATAAAACTAATTTCCTAATGTTTTCAGGGAAAATCCACACATTTTTTAAAAATTATTTATTTATTTATTTATTTATTTATGGCTGCATTGGGTCTTCATTGCTGCACACAGGCTTTCTCTAGTTACAGGGAGCAGGGGCTACCCTTTGTTGCGGTGCACGGGCTTCTCGCTGCGGTGGCTTCTCTTGTTGTGGAGCACGGGCTCTAGGCACGTAGGCTTCAGTACTTGTGGCACACGGGCTTCAGCAGTTGCGGCGTGGGCTCTACGGTGCACGGGCTTCAGTGGTTGTGGCGCGTGGGCTCTAGAGCGCAGGCTCAGTAGTTGTGGTGCGTGGGCTTAGTTGCTCCGCAACATGTAGGATCTTCCTGGACCAGGGATAGAACCCGTGTCCCCTGCATTGGCAGGTGGATTCTTAACCACTGCGCCACGAGGGAAGTCTCAGTTCTACTATCTTTTACAAAAGTATTGATGACCTGATAAATTTATCTCATTCAAATCTAAATAACTATTTAAAAAGCCATTATTTGTAATGATAAGAAGACCATCAGCTTTAGGTACCATTATCAGCTGAACTGTATCACCCAAAAAGATATGTTAAAGTCCTAACCTCCAGTACCTCAGATTATGACCTTTGGAAACAGCGTCACTGAAGATTTAATTAGTTAAAATAAGGTTATACTGGAGTAGGGTAGGCCCTTAATCCAATATGACTGGTATCCTCATAAGAAAAGAAGACACAGAGACACATAGGGGAATACCATGTGAAGACGGAGGCAATTGAAGCTATGCTCACAAGCCATGGAACACCAAAGAAGGAGCCTCCCTAGTGGCCTCAGAGGGAGCATGGTCCTCAACACCTTGATTTCAAGGTGTCTGGCCTCCTGAACTGTTGAGAAAATAAATTTACGTTGTTTTAGACCACCCAGTTTATGATATTTAGTGACAGTAGCCCTAGGAAACGATTACAGGCAACTTCAATAGCAAAATTGTATCATAACTAGTAGGAGAGGTATTAAAAAAACAAATGCACATATTTTCAGACATTATTTTAACCAAAATAATTTTAGTGGTGATCTACAGAGAGCGTCTAAATATCCAAGATAAGAATTTTTAAAGATTCCCAGGATTTCATATGTTCCGTGTGTAGTAGAAACTGTAAAATGGTATATACTACCCAAGGAAAATCTGGCATTTATAAAATCAACAAAAAGAGTTGTCTCTCCAAATATCATATGATATCACTTATATGTGGAATCTAAAAAAATGATACAAATGAACTTATTTACAAAACAGAAATAGACTCACAGACACAGAATGGAAACTTAGGTTACCAGAGGGGAAGGACAGGGGGATAAATTTGGAATTTGAGATGAACAGATACACATTACTATATATAAAATAGATAAACAACAAGGACCTACAGTATAGCGGAGGGAGCTATATTCAATATCTTGCAATAACCTATAATGGAAAAGAATCTGAAAAACAACACATATATATATGTATAACTGAATCACTTTGCTGCACACCCAGAATATTGTAAATCAACTATACTTCAATAAAAAAATTAAAATTAAAACAAAAGAATTGTCTCTCATTATGGATCATGTGACCAAGAATCAGATGGTTCAGGAGAAATGACTGTAAAATGGAATGCTATGATTCCTTACACACCAGAATAATTATGTGGACTAGCAGAACAATGCTATAAAGTTTAATTTACTCCCTCTGATAATCCACATCTTAAACAACCACGATTTTGTATACAGGTCAAATTCCATTACTTTAATGTGGTTTACTTTAATATAAAGAAAATCTTAATAAAAAGTTTTTATTGCCTTGCCATTGATTATTTGAGACTTTAAGACTTGTTTAAATAAAAAATTGTGTCCTGAATAACAACAGTGTTTAATATAACTACTTTCTCAGAACTATAAAATAAGCTACTTTTTCAATAGAGTCAAACATATTTTTAGGAAAAATTACTAACCTGGTCAAAAAACATTACAAATCTGTTATGATCTTCCTATTAGACAGTAAATCTTCTGTTTTAGGATCTTAATAAAGATCATTCAAAACAGAGCCAAGGACACAGTAAGAACAAAAGCACTGTGTTGAGGCTCCTACTAAGACTATATTTGACTATCTGATTAAATTTAATGTCTTGAGGTTTGCCTCTTCCTATAAAATCTAGTACTCCTGCCTTGTGTTCAGGTACCTTGCCCACCAAATTATGTGTCATGGAGTTGTCGTCTTCTTTTTTTTTTTTTTGCAGTATGCGGGCCTCTCACTGCTGTGGCCTCTCCCGTTGTGGAGCACAGGCTCCGGACGCACAGGCTCAGCGGCCATGGCTCACGGGCCTAGCCGCTCCGCGGCATGTGGGATCTTCCCGGACCGGGGCACGAACCCGTGTCCCCTGCATCGCCAGGCAGACTCTCAACCACTGTGCCACCAGGGAAGCCCCATGGAGTTTCTTATACACAGAAAATTATCATTTGTGAGGATATCAGCTACAGCCTTTTACAACTAAAGAACTTCAATTCTGCATTAAAATTAAGAAAGGGAATTAACTGATTAAAGCACAACTTTAAAAAATAAAATATTTATAATTAACAGGTATCAGCCAGGGGACTTTCCTGGTGGTCCAGTGGTTAGGACTCGGCCCTTTCACTGCTGGTGTCCGGGTTCAATCCCCAGTCAGAGAACTGAGATCCTGCAAGCCGTGTGGCGTGCCAAAACAAACAAACAAACAAAAAGTTATCAGGGCTTCCCTGGTGGCGCAGTGGTTCAGAGTCCACCTGCTGATGCAGGGGATGCGGGTTCATGCCCCGGTCCGGGAGGATCCCACGTGCCGCAGAGCGGCTGAGCCCGTGAGCCGTGGCAGCTGAGCCTGCGCGTCCGGAGCCTGTGCTCCGCAACGGGAGAGGCCACAACAGTGAGAGACCCGCGTACCGCAAAAAAAAAAAAAAAAGTTATCAGCCACAAATAGCTTCCCAAGAGAACAGATGGATAGTCTGCAATTTATGTGACTTAAAACCATGAAAAAAATGCTATCTACTTAGGAGAAGCAAACCTGGTTAGGGATCTCATTTAGATAGTCCCAGTTTCTCTGGTCCTGATGGCTCTACAGCAAAGTCATTGTTTTGTCCTCTAACTATATAAGATTTCCAGAACCTTCTGGGCATCAGGCTGCTTATAGAGTAAAAAGATAAAAACACCCGCTACTATCAGCAAAAACTGTAATCACTTCTTTAAAGTAATTACATTTTACATCTCTACACAAATCCACTAACCTTTTGAGTTTAAGTCTTTAGACATTCTAAAAACTGCCATCTGAGGAGTAACCATTGTCATGGGCTGGTAGGAGTCATTATCACATCTCGGATTCACTGTAAACATTAGGTAGCTCTGGTCAATAATGGGGGATATGTTTTATCTTCTGTCCCATTCTAACAAAATTGGATAGTGAGTCCCTTCCAGGGCAATCTGCACATCACAGTCGGGGTGTTAAGTGATAGACATCATGCCTCCCTACAGCAGCCGTTTACACTGCCCTAGTGCAACTCTGCTATCATCTATGCATAGAGCTCAGAGTGGATGCCACTCTGAGCCTCTGGCATCTGGCCTAATTCAAAAGCCTGTTTTCTTCCACAGTATTATATCTCTGACTGACAGCCTCTTATCACACCCAAATATACATACATGAGGTGTACTTGTGAGGCACAAACACACCTAAACCAAGTTGGAGATTAATGTATCACATATAAAGCACTGACTACTAATATGTAATCCAGAGGTTGGTTTTAACAAAGCTTTTTTTTTTTTTTTAATTTGGCCATGCAGCGTGGCGTGTGGGATCTTAGTTCCCTGACCAGAGATCAAACCTGGGCCCTGGCAGTGAAAGTGCCAAGTCCTAACCACTGGACCACCAGGGAATTCACATTAACAAAATATTATTAATAATATCAGTATCTGTACTTTTCTTTCAGACATAAATTTATTGATTTGTGTTTCATTACTATTCAAAAGTAGTTCTACCCTCTCCAATCGATGCTCAATAAGTTATTTCAGCAAGAAAAGAAAGGTAGGAAAGGCAGTCTATGGAACCCTTCAACTCGCAGTGATCTACAGGTCAGAGGTTTGAGAGCCCATGATTAAAAATACAATGTGCCGGGGCTTCCCTGGTGGCGCAGTGGTTGAGAGTCCGCCTGCTCATGCAGGGGACACGGGTTCGTGCCCCGGTCCGGGAAGATCCCACATGCTGCGGAGCGGCTAGGCCCATGAGCCATGGCCGCTGAGCCTGTGCGTCCAGAGCCTGTGCTCCGCAACGGGAGAGGCCACGACAGTGAGAGGCCCGCGTACCGCAAAAAAAAAATTACAATGTGCCACCCCTGCCCCCCGTAACCCAGTCTCAAATGGAAATGATCTATCAAATCAAAATAAATAAGATACAATAAAAGGTACTATAACTTGAAGGTTTTTTTAAGTCCTGAGCTAATATTACACAGTTGGAATTCTAGGAGTTTAAACGTTAACGCTCTCCTTGGAGTAAATACTTGAATGTTTCAAACCAAAGTTATAATAAAGTGAAGGAATGCTCAAGATTCCAAGTTGCTGAGAGGCACAGGCAGTGGGGCTGGTCACCAGCCTGACTGATGGCTCAGTCCTTGCCTCCAAGGAGGTGATTATCTCTGCTGACTGGATACTCTCCCCTTAAAGGGCCCCAGGGACATGTCCTATAAGTTCTTCCTAAGCTTTATTTTGTTTTATACCTAACTCAGGAAATCCTTCCTTGGGTCTTTGCCTATTTCATTTTCCTGTGGACCCAGAATAAATGCTGACTGTGGGTGTACTCCTCATGAAAATCAATTACATAATTAAAAATATATCAAGTCAGGTCCAGAGTTTTCTTTCTTGGCTTTGCTGATTCTGATTCTTTTAAGCCTTAATGTAGAACTTGTTTTTTATTCATCTGATTGTCATTTTTTTCCCAGGACTTTATCTCATTCCCTACATTTCTTAACACATGTGGTGACAAAAACTGAATGAAATGACTGCCACTACTAAGATATTAATGACTACAATTACAAAAAATTTTTTAAGTCCAAACCAACTTTTCAGTTCTCAACTTAATCATCACAATTCACTTACTTGATAAGGTTCTGGAAAGCATAACCGTCTGTCCACTGTTCAGTGAACGAGGCCCCATGTCGGACAGTGGTAAAGTGGCCCAATCTCAAGCGATCTTGCATGCTTTTATCTCTACATGCCATCTTCTCTTGTTTTGACTTAGGGGAAAATGACAAATAGAAAATAATTTTATTTTTCTATGAGAACTCATATACAGCATTATGTTTATTTTTTGTACTATACTGCTCAACGTTTAGGACAACTGGCTAAATCTACATTGACTTCAGGAAGTACCCTAAAGCTATAAATGTTCTATATAACCCATAAATGTTCTATGTTAACATATACCTTGTTATTTCTCTTATAAATGTGGAAAAAAGTTATTTCTTTTCTATAAAATTAATGGATTAAGAGATGAAGCAAAGTTCTCCACAGTATCTTTGACATCAATAAAATAATTCACTTCACTTTTATCAGTGTTCCCTGTCTTTTTAACAGCATTTCAAAGACTTCAGCAAAAATAACTGCTAGTCTGGGACTTTCCTGGCGGTCCAGTGGTTAAGCCTCCAGGCTCCCAAAGCAGGGGGCCCAGGTTTGATCCCTTGTCGGGGATCTAAGATCCCAAATGCTGCAACTAAGATCCCACATACCACAACAAGCCGCAACAACGAAGACCCAGCACAGCCGAAATAAATTTTAAAAAATTAAAAAAAAAAAAAACCACTTGTCTGTCATGCATGTCTAGCTTGTAATAATTTCATTAGGAAGTACTGTCATCTTAAAACTTTCACTATAAGATAAATAAGTACTGGAGCTGTAATATTTTAAAAGTTTTCAATAAATAGTTACTTACATCTATTAAAAGCAAGTTGCAACTAATCAGTTACTATAATAAAGGAGACATCAGCCAATTAAAGTAATCATATACAAGTAAATACCAACTTAAGTCTTTTCAAGCACAAAGCACTGAATTATCACGTTATTATATACATGTTACTCCAAATACCATATCTGAAATAGACATAAAACTATTGCTAAATGTCTGTAATAGTAACAGGACACATGCTTTAATTAATAGGACGAATGTAAGAATTTTGGAGAGCAATACCCTGAATAAACTCAACTAGGACAAGCTGCCCCTGTCCAACCAACACCATACTCAAAGCAAAGCACAATCAGAAAAAATATCCCAAATTATCACTCTGGATACTTGGTTCAGTGTCCACACAAGAAAGAATTCTAACTGTCAAATCATGAGAAGTCTTTTCCTAAGAAGCCCTACTCTGAAATACTTTCATTTCAGGTAAAGAGTATAGAAGCCACAATAATGAAACATACTAAGCATCTTGGGGTACAGAGTTCAGGCCACCACTAATCACTTACCTTTTCTATAAGGAGTTTCTTGCTCATTGTCACACATCGATTTAATCGTTCTTTGTATTTCTCTAGCATCTTTTGCTGTTCATCAATCTGCCGTCTCAAATCACAGTTGGCCTTCAATGGAAAAAAATTTTTTTAATTAGCTCCAAGGAAGATAGATTAATACAAAAGCAGTTTCTAGGGAGTCTGAAAATCATTTGTTGTTAAATTAGAAGCAAAATTAAGGTTCAAAGAGGTAAGAGTAACTATGTCTTTTTAAAAAAGAAGATTCCTTGATTCTCTTTAAATAAACTTAGCATTTATTAAAGATGAATTCTGTTACTAGAAGTGGGCATGTTTTTCTACTGATCATATTTTATTCCTCCCCAAAGCCAGTTACAGATAAATCTAGTACATTACACATACTTAAATTGTCACAAAATAAAAGAAAAAACCTACAATGAATGAGATGTTTAAAATTCATATAAAGAGCAGTTTTTCGCACTTACAGATTAAATACTTCCAAAGGGTGATTAAGCACTACCAAAAAATTACAGAATTTTTTTAAAAAAAACTACATAATGTCTTTATGTTCAATTGTTCTTTGTTTTTCTGTTCTTGTTTCCAAAGAAGAGACATGGTTTTATATAAATGTTCCTTACCAGAGAAGCCAGGCACACCCATGCCCGCCTAAGACAGAACTAACAAAGAAGTTGAATACAGCATCTTGGTTCAAGAACACCAGAATGTAAATACACAGTTACTTTAGCTGTGGTCAGAAGGGCTAAATACTTTGAAAAATTCAAGCCTCCTACAATAACAGAGAAGGGAAGAACCACTAACCCAAGGTCAACTTTGACTTGCAACTCCTGAATTTATTCTTGTGTTAAACAAAAGATATCTACTCTTTTGGCAAGTAAATGATACTTTATAACTTGCTTGAATTATGAAAAAAATACAGCATTTCCCAATCAAATGATATGTGCTTTTGAAACAGTAAAAAGCACAAATGGAAGATACTATTAGCACACTCAATTTTTGAGACTTTTCAGCTTCATTTTAAAGTGACCACTGTACAACAGCTTCCATCTCCAAATTTCTACTCTCCTCATAAACATAATTTCTTCTCATTAGTTCTTCTAACAGAGCCCTAGAGTTCTATGGACCACATTACCGAAGGCTAAGTACAAGTACATTTGGGTAAATGTGACTAATTCATACTTAAAAATCTACAAGGCAAAGATCATGTAATGTTGGGACTTCCCTGGTGATCCAGTGGTTGGGACTCTGCACTCCCAATGCGGGGGGGCCTGGGTTCAATCCCTGGTCAGGGAACTAGATCCCGCATGCATGCCGCAACTAAGAGCCCACATGCTGCAACAAAGAGCCTGCATGCTGCAACTAAGAGCCCGCATGCCACAACAAAGATCCCACATACAGTGTGCCACAGCTAAGACCCGGCGCAGCCAGATAAATAAATAAATAAACAAACATTAAAACAACAACAACAAAGATCATGTAATGTTTATATGAAATTCAATCTACTTTTGGAAGGTAAGCATTGAAATCTGTAATCAAATTTATGGCATCAATCAATCTCTGGCAGCTTATTTATTAAGAACTCAATTTCTGTGGTTTCTAACACTAACGATTTTGCATTCAGGTTTAAAATACCACCTGGCTAGCAGCTCCTGATGCAGCCTTACCCAAACATCTAACTAAAATGGAAAAACTCAATGAATGGTCCATGCGTGCCTGAAAGGAGATATAAAGAGCAGTGGTCATTCCCCCTGTCCCTCTAAATCAGAAACACAAGCTCTCATCAACTTGAAAAAATGGCAGCTGTCCTTTTGTGTCTTCTTTTTTGACATATCCATTCCACTGGCACTGCTCTATACCCAAAGAAAGACTACAACCTTCAGAAAACAAGGCAGTAGAAAGAGGGTAGCGGTGAGTAAAGAGAACGTGCCACTCCCTGGAAAATTAAACCAGACATTTTTTTAAAACCCCCCCAAAAAAGAGTCCTAAGTTAGGATCAGTTTTTCACTTCATCTTCTCAATCTTAAGAAAGTCAGGTGATGAAGGAAGAAGACAAGCCCATGATCCTTTTCTAGTCCAGCAGAGCAACCCTGGACAAAAGCCTGCCAATACTGCAACTAGGTTAGGAACTTTTTAAACCCACATATCTAATTATAAATCTTGGTAATTCAACGAGCACCCAAGTGTACAAAAACAGGAATAAGAGCAACCCCAAGCAAGTATGGATGCTAACAATGAAAGATGGAAAATAGATACTGAGTCCAAACATGGCTCTCCTCATTGAAAGACGGAGAAAAGCAAGCAAACAAACAAACAAAAAAAAAGGCCTAAGGAAAAATATTTCTGAATAGGAAAGGGAACATCAGCTTGAGAACAATAAAAACACTGGAGAAGATTAAAATGTTAGCCGATTTTATTTATAAATTGGTAGTATTTATGTATAGATGCATTTATATATGCTACAGGGACTTCCCTGGCAGTCTGGTGATCAAGACTCCGTGCTTCCACTGCAGGGCGCACAGGTTCGATCCCCGGTCAGGGAACTAAGATCCCACATGATGCATGACGTGGCCAAAAAATAAAAATAAAAAAATTTTTAAATTTATATATATGCAACAAATAGCTCAAAAGATTACTGAAGTAAATGTACCAAATGTTTTACCTCAGTAATGGAATTATGGGTGTCATTTTTTTTTTTACTATTCTCTAAATTTATTATAAAGAGCATGTATTGCTTTTACAATAAGAAACCAATAAACCTTAAAAAAATTTTGTAAAGAATGGGTCAGTCAATATGCCAAACTGTATATTAAAAAATTATTTCAAGGGCTTCCCTGGTGGTACAATGGTTGAGAATCTGCCTGCCAATGCAGGGGACATGGGTTAGAGCCCTGGTCCAGGAAGATCCCACATGCCGCGGATCAACTAAGCTCGTGCACCATAACTACTGAGCCTGTGCTCTAGAGCCCGTCAGTCACAACTACTGAGCCCGCGTGCCACAACTACTGAAGCCCATGCACCTAGAGCCCGTGCTCTGCAACGAGAGAACCCACTGCAATGAGAAGCCTGCGCACTGCAGAGTAGCCCCTGCTCACCGCAACTAGAGAAAGCCCACGTGCAGCAATGAAGACCCAACACAGCCAAAAATAAATAAAATAAATACATTCATATATATAAAAAAAATTATTTCAAAAAATATCTGGTATTACTGTATAGCACAGGGAACTCTACTCAATATTCTGTGATAACCTATATGAGAAAAGAATCTAAAAAAGAATGAATATATGTGTATGTATAACTGAATTACTCTGCTATACACCTGAAACTAACACAACACTGTAAATCAACTATACTCCAATAAAATTAAAATTAAAAAAAAACCACTGTATATTTTCTAGAGGTATATTTTTAATTCCATATTAGTTATTTTTAAAGTTTCTCTTGTAAGCACAAAAAACTTTACATGAATAGGTTATAAAAGATACAAAATACAAAACCAGGACTGAAAAGTACTTGTGAAATAGTTTTTAAAACTCAAGGACATTAAAAAAAACAATTTTCCTGAAATGGGAAAACATTTTATACCTATTCTCACAGTTCCAAATGAAATACAATAATACCCCACACATATATCCCTCTAGTGTACATTTAAATATTAAAATTCTATAATTGAGATGTCCAATCTAAAGACAGAGTTTAGAATATAGGTTTGATCCTCGTTCCCTACTCAGATTCCCTCAGATTAAAGGAAAATATCCAAATGTTTACTTTTTAACTTTATTATTTGGCTATGGTAATTATCTCTATGATATGTACATAATTCAAATACACATAAAATCAATTAGTGCTGTTATAAAATCTCTTACAACATTTTAATACTTACTCTTAACAAATCATCTATTCTTCCTTCCTTCTTCTCTAAGTCAGAATTCTTACTGTTTTCTAGTGCAGATATTTTTTCTATTGTGAGGTCAGACTATAAAGAGAAAACAAATTTAGAATTAGTCTCAAAATACTACATGTCATCACATTTTTCTCATTACTTTTCTGAAAAAAAAGCACTTGCCAACACAACTAGCCTGGAATCGCATGGCTCAAGAATTTAAATCTGCTTTCCTCATCCCATTCTTTAAGCATTATGTTCTGCTACACCTGCCCTTCAAAAATATATTAGCTCTGGAATCAAATATATGAATTTTCAAACTGCTGTGCGCTGAACAGTAAAGAAACATACTACTCTAGAAATGAAACTAACTTTGAATAGAAAAGGCCATCAGAGGAGACAGGACCCAAATCTCTAAAGAACAAACATGCCACCTAGTGGAAACAAAGAGTAACCAGAAGGGAGAGATGAACGCTCAACTATCTAAGTCTGTTCAACTATTCAAAAGCTTAATTCAAATAAAATTGAAAATCTGCTCCTGAGGGAACGTTTAGCTCTTGCATCTTAAGAAATTCTCCTAGATTGCCAAGCATCTGTCTTGAAGGCAACACAGTGCCAACAGGCTTCAAGAAAACCAAGCATAATATTATTGGCTAGCTCAATACCACAAAATGGAGGATATATTCACTATCCTTTTCAGATATTATCTTTGAACGTTCACAACATTCCCTAAATTAAGGAGTTTCTGAAGACTGTTTAAGGAGAAACTATGTTGGTGTGCCACATGTTAAAGAAGTTTAAAACAAGAATCTACTGTATAGCATAGGGAAATGTATTCAATAACTTGTAATAAACTATAATGGAAAAGAATTGGAAAGAAGAATATAGACATATACATATATATGTATAACTGAATTACTTTGCTGTACACCTGAAATTAACACAATATTATAAAATCAACTATACTTCAATAAAAATTTCTAAAAAAAAGAAGTTTAGCTAGGTCTTGCTAAATGAGTATGTACAAGGAAAAAATTAAGTACTTTCACAAAGTAGGGAATTAAGATTCACTGAAGCCTACCATAAGCACTGTCCCAACAAGCGTTCTGTATACACTAAGATAATGATAATCAACCACAGTTTTATAGATGATTTGAACTGAAGAAAACTAAGGCCCAAAAAGATAAGGTATAAGTCGTAGAGCTAGAGTTTGAATCTAGTCCTAGAGGTCTTTTCCCTGACCTCATGCTGCAGTATAATCATTTCTGCTGCAATACACCAGAAAGGTAAACAAACACCTCAAAAAGTTAAATTAAAAACACCTTCCAAAAGACTCTAAACATTCATAATGCAAGTTCTGAATACGACACACACAAATAATGAGGTGAAGTCAGAGAAATAAAGGGACAACAAAGGGAGGACCTAGATTTTATATGTAGTTATTAGTATTTATTCCTCGGCCCTTCTTTTCCTCCTCTGTTTAACAATCACTGACCTACCTGGGTCTGTCTGTGCTGGATGGAGATCTGTTTTTGGGAGCTGCAGGAATGCTCTGTGTTGCCAGATCCCGTAGATGAGGGACTGTTTTGCTGAGCCTGTAATAAACGTCCATCACCAATCACAAGAAAGTTTTGCATCTTTCTCCACAAACATTTGTATGAATGCAAATGATTAACTCTATATAAAACAAACACTTGCTGATGAAAGTCAAAAGTCAGGGCCATGTAGCCAAGATGAAAGTATAAACAATGCCAATGAAAAGTAAGGGCTAGACATGGTAGCTTAGACTACATTACTGTAAATAGTTAAAAGCATCAAATGCTTATAAATGAATTTTTTAAATATGTAAATGCCCTTTTCACTTGTACAGTTGATACCTGAACAATGCATGGGTTAAGGGTGCCGACCACCCCACCCACCCCACTGCCCACAGTGCAGTGAAAATCCACGTATCTAACTTTACAGGTGGCCCTCGGTATCCATGGTTCTGCACCTGCAGATTCAGCCAATCTCAGATGGTGTAGTACTGTAGAATGGATTTGCTGAAAAACAATCCACATATAAGTGGACCTGAGCAATCAGTCCAAAACCCATGTTGTCCAAGGGTCAACTGTATTTTAATATGTTTTGCAGGAAAGGCTGGTGAAGCATCCAAAGCACAGGGGATGCTTGTGACTCCAGGCAGAAAGGACTGTGAACTACTATTCAGAATAGCGTCCTAAATCCTCAAACATTATCCATGAACATTCAGTGGTCAAAAAAATCCTGGTTGATTTCCAATATTGTCACTTGCTTACTGTGACTTTTACACATAAATGATGGGGCATTCTAAGGCATTTTCAAGTTTATAAGGTTTAGGACTTAATATAATTCAACTGTCCAAGAATATGCAATCATTAAACAGATGGTCCCCGACTTAACAATGGTTCCACTTAACGATTTTTCAACTTTAAGATGATGTGAAAGCAATACACATTCAGTAGAAATGGTACTTCAAATTTTGAATTTTGATCTTTTCCTGGGTTAGCAACATATGGCACAATACTCTTTCATGATGCTAGGCAGCAATAGCGAGCCACAGCTCCCAGTCAGCCACACAATCATGAGGGTAAACAACCCAATACACTTACAACCATTCTGTACCAGACAATCACATTGGGTTTTGCTTTCACTACAGTATTCAATAAATTACATGCGATTCAACACTGTATTATATAACAGGTTTTGTGTTGGGTGACTTTGCCCAACTGGAGGCTAACGTTAAGTGCTCTGAGCACATTTAAGGTAAGCAAGGCTAAGCTACGGGTATGTTCGGTAGGTTTGGTGTATTAAACACATTTTGACTTACGAATGATATTTTCAACTTATGATGTATTTATCAGGACCTAATTCCCATCGTAAGTCAAGGAAGACCTGTACTTCAGAAAGTCCTTTTAAAAACAAAATTGCACCCAACACAGTACAACCCATCATAGACATAATTAGAAAATATTGGATATTCTGGGGATTATGGGTTAATGGCAATACAGTATTATCATCTCATCAGACAATACAGTGTTTCCACATATGTAAATTTTTTGATACTTCCTATATATTCCTTTAATTATTTTCTTATTCATGAACATTAAAACAATGTATAACCACCACCTATTGAGCAATTATCACCATGATCACACACAGTCCTTACAAAACCCTATAAGGTAGTTATTATTTCCACTTATACATAAAGAAAATACAAATCCGAGGTATTAAGCACCTACGTGCAGTCACAAAGCTAGTTAGTGGGGGAACAAGAATAGAGGGCTATCTGCATCCACAATACCCGATCTCTATGACCACGGTACACTGATGCCTCACATCAACAGTTACAGGTACTGCTGTGAGCAGGCCACAAGCAAGCTAAGCACTTCATACACATAATCACACTGAGGGCTCACAACAGCCTTGTAAGTTAGGCAGTATTATCATCTCCATTTTTATTTCTTCATTCAACAAGTACTCACTGAGAACACCCTACGTCTAAGCATTGTGTTAGGTGCTAGGGACACAGTGGCCCAGAAAAACAGAAACAAAACCCACAGACCCAGTCATTACTCTGCCTTATAACGCTTACAATCCAAGAGATGATGTATTAAGTACTCGATAAATACCTGTTGAAAGAAACTGTTAAATAAACAATCATATAATAAATGCAAAATTGCAATTAGGATACATGCTATAAGAGTACACAGCAGGGTACATAACCTAACTTAATGAGTTGGGGATGAATTCCTTGAGAAAGTAATATCAGAGTTAAGATTTGAAGGAAATAAGCAATCAAAGAAAGGAGATGATTCCAGGTTCTCACATTCCATACAAGAACCTTAGAGGAAGAGAGAAGAATGATGTGGGGATCAAAGAAGTAAAAAGAGAGGAGTCAGTCTCAAAGAGGTTAAACAATGCGCACAGCCTGTAAGTCAGAGCAGCGATTAGAGCTGAAAATGTTCCCCGCTCTTTCTACAATGTGGCAAATCTAACCTTGTCTTACCGATTAAGGGTCATCACCACTCACATATTGGGTTTCCCTGGTGGCGCAGTGGTTAAGAATCCACCTGCCAGTGCAGGGGACACAGGTTCAAGCCCTGGTTCGGGAAGATCCCACATGCCCCGGAGCAACTAAGCCTGTGCACCACAACTACTGAGCCTGCGCGCCTAGAGCCCATGCTCCACAACAAGAGAAGCGACCTCAATGAGAATCCTGCACACCGCAACGAAGAGTAGCCCCCGCTCACCGCAATTAGAGAAAGCCCGTGCGCAACAAGGACCCAACACAACCAAAAAAATAAATTAATAAAATAAATTTATTTAAAAATAAATAAACTCACATATCATACTGCACTATGATACAAGCATTATCATTAGGTTGCTCTTACAATCCTCTCCTTTTAAAATTTGTCTCTAAACAAACATGACTGTTTGAGCAGCTTTTATAATAAAAGCCAATAAGAATCACATGACCGGCTAAAAAGGTCCTTCTATGAACTTGTAGATTTTGGTATATGGGCTTTGTTAAAATGCTTTTTTAACATGTGCTCATTTCTAAGTTTTCTTTCAGCAAACCAATATTGCTAGAATGTGATTCAAGGGGATGTTTCCAAATTAAAGCTCTCTGTAAAAATGTACATATAAATAGCCCCATGATAAGAAGTAAAAATGTAGAAAGTTAACTGAGGAAGTGGGACAGAGGTAAGGAGGAAGCAAATCCTCATGAAAACGAAAATAATACTTTCAAAAGGTAAAAGAACTACAAAAATAGGCCTTCCCTGGTGGCGCAGTGGTTGAGAGTCCACCTGCCGATGCAGGGGACACGGGTTTGTGCCCCAGTCCGGGAAGATCCCACATGCCACGGAGCGGCTGGGCCCATGAGCCATGGCCGCTGAGCCTGCGCGTCCGGAGCCTATGCTCCGCAACGGGAGAGGCCACAACAGTGAGAGGCCCGCGTACCGCAAAAACAAAACAACAAAACAAAACAAACAAAAAAAAGAACTACAAAAATATAAGGACCTACTGTGACAAGTGAATCCATGGTAGAAAAAAATGCTCTAAAGCTGATCATTCATTAGATATTAATTATGAACCTCTGTGCCTGGTCCTGTGTTAAACACTAGAAGTGCAACACTGGAAAACAAAGAGAGCTTACAGTCTCCCAACAAGTCCACGATTACAGAATCATGTCCTCGAGAAATGAGAACAGAAGTCAATGGCCTTGCTAAGCGGGCCACTGTAGTTGTAAATTTAGTCCTACCCCTACTTTGCAAAACATTCTCCCCAGACTTCCGTATTCTTTGTTCCTATTATAAAAGTAATATTAGCTTCTAATTCATGATTACAGGCTGGATCTCCCAAAGTCCTACTGATATTCAGAGATTTTTAAAAAATAAAATCATAATAGCACTAAGAAACAAGGAAGAGTTGAGAATCAGAAATTTTTTAAAACTTTAAATTTTAAGAAATATTCAAAAGCAGTTGGGATCAGACTGAGAGAGAAAGTGAAATAAAGAAATTCACAGCTGAAAACATCAGCAGTAAAACAGGCTGGGTCTTTTCAAGAGAGCTCCTCCAAAGCCTCACAATGAGATTTACCTTTAAAAGAACCAGGAGTGACCCATGGGACAACTATCAGACATCTAAAACCTATACGGGGCTTCCCTGGTAGCGCAGTGGTTAAGAATCTGCCTGCCAATGAAGGAGACACGGGGTCGAGTCCTGGTCCAGGAAGATCCCACGTGCCGCGGAGCAACCAAGCCCGTGCGCCACAACTACTGAAGCCTGCGCTCTAGAGCCCACGAGCACAGCTACTGAAGACCGCGCACCTCGAGCCCGTGCTCCGCAACAAGAGAAGCCACTGCAATGAGAAGCCTGCGCACTGCAACGAAGAGTAGCCCCCGCGCACAGCAACGAAGACCCGATGCAGCCATAAATAAATAAACAAATAAATAACCTATTTATTTACTTGTAAATAAGTAAATACATAAATAAAACCTATACTGTCCAATAGGGTCCTCTCTTGATCTCTTCCTTGCATAATGTGGGCCCTGGATACTACTGCTTCTGACCCAAGGGTAAAGCACAAGAACTGGTCTCTTAAATAAAAAACAAACATGTAAATATTTAAAAATGATAAATAAGTGGGTCCAGGGGAGGGCTCCTGCTGTAAGTACAGTACCCCTGCCCTCCACAACTGACACGATGGAGGAAGAAATGGAATACATCACTAAGAGTGAAACAGTTACCTATCAAAACAATGCCCTCCTTACCTCCATGTTTGTAAAGGAGCTGGTCTTTCTGCCTAGAGTTTGCGAGATGCTTACACAGGGAACACAGTCACCGCCTCCCAACGCCCGGAATGGTGGGCTATTTGCGAAGCAGTACTATGCCACTGCAGGGAAAAATCCATGCCAACAACCTATGTTAATCACCCTAATAGTACTACATTCAACTAAAGCTAAATATATATTTTTAAGAAAACAAACAGGGTTTCCCTGGTGGCGCAGTGGTTGAGAGTCCGCCTGCCGATGCAGGGGACACGGGTTCGTGCCCCGGTCCGGAGTGAATGGATAAAGAAGATGTGGCACATATATACAATGGAATATCACTCAGCCAAAGAAAGAAACAAAAGTGAGTTATTTCTAGTGAGGTGGATGGACCTAGGGTCTGTCATACAGAGTGAGTCAGAAAGAGAAAAACAAATACCGTATGCTAACACATATATATGGAATCTAAAAAAAAAAAAAAGGTTCTGATGAACCTAGGGGCAGGACAGGAATAAAGACTCAGACGTAGAGAATAAACTTGAGGACATGGGGAGGGGGAAGGGTAAGCTGGGACGAAGTGAGAGAGTGGCATGGACATATATACACTACCAAATGTAAAACAGATAGCTAGTGGGAAGCAGCCACATAGCACAGGGAGATCAACTCGGTGCTTTGTGACCACCTAGAGTGGTGGAATGCGGGGGTGGGAGGGAGACGCAAGAGGGAGGGGATATGGGGATAAATGTATATGTATAGCTGATTCACTTTGTCATAAAGCAGAAACTAACACACCATTGTAAAGCAACTGTACTCCAATAAAGATGTTAAAACAAAAAGGATCTGCCTTCCAATGCAGGGGACGCGGGTTTGATCCCTGGTCGGGGAACTAAGATCCCACAAGCCCACGCGCCACAATGAAAGATCCCACGTGCCACACCTAAGACCTGATGCAGCCAAAAAATATAAATAAATATTGAAAAAAAATAAAGTTGATTACACAAGAGATAATTTGACGTTAAAATGGTATTCAGTAGAAAAAATCTAAAACACAAACTCTTAAGAGTGGTTGTCTGTCTGAGGAACACAAAGGAAAGAATTTTACTCTTCTCCATCACTTCAATTTTTTGTGGGCCATGTGCATGTACTATTTTTACAGTTTAGAAAATTATATGCTTATAATTTTAAAAATTAATTTCCAGGCTTCTCTGGTGGCTCAGTGGTTGAGAGTCCACCTGCTGATGCAGGGGACACGGGTTCGTGCCCTGGTCAGGGAAGATCCCACATGCCGCGGAGCGGCTGTGCCCGTGAGCCATGGCTGCTGAGCCTGCGCGCCCAGGGGCTGTGCTCCGCAACAGGAGAGGCCACGACAGTGAGAGGCCTGCGTACCACAAAAAAAAAAAAAAAAAAAAAAATTAATTTCCTATGTCGAAATACATAAAATTATGTAACAATACGATTTAAAGGCTCAAACTCATAATATGCTGCCACCTATTTTTATTTATCAATACCTATAGAGCTTTCATTGTTAGCACATATATATCTCACTTCTTTGATCAACTGTAGAGCATTCCACTGTATGTATGTATTATATTTTATTTCACTAGTCCTTATATGAAAGATGCTCTCATTAATTCATACGACATATAATTACACTGAGTGTCTATGAGAGCAGATCCAGTTCCAGCACGGGAAATACAGACGTGAACAACGCAAAGTCCCTGACCTGATGGAGCTTACATTCCAGTGGAGGGGAGGCAGTGTGGGAGTGGGCAGTGAGACAAAGAAGTAAATTATGGCAGGTCAGTTGGTGATAAGACCAAGAAGAAAAAACAGGGCACAGGAGCGACACAATGTGTGGGGTGGGCAGGAAGTGGTGCCACTTTATACAGTGCAGCCTCTCTGACAGGCCGTAAATTTAAGCAGAGACTAGAGAGAACTGAGGGAGCAAGGCATGCTGATAACTAGAGGAAGGGTGTTAAGGCAAAGGCAGCGGCAAGCGCAAAGGCCCTGAGGTGAGAGCATGTCAGGTAGTATTTGAGGCAGAAACGTAGGCAGTGTGGATGGAACTTGGTGAGGAAGGGAGGTTAGTAGTAACAGATGTCAAGGTGGTGGGAAAGAGGCCATACAAAGCGTTATGTGCCATTTGAAACACTTGTGAGCAGAGGAGTGGCATGACTGGACTTATGTTTCAATGGGATCACCCTGATCTGTTGAGAACAAAGGCAGAAGCAAAGAGTCCAGTTGGGAGACTGCCATCATCATCTCAGTGGGAGATTAGATTTGAGTGGTAGTCATTAAGGGGGGTGAAGTGGCAGGATTCTGAACGTATTTTGAAGTAAAATCAGTCAGATTTGCTGATGGGTTTGGAACTGGGGTGTAAAAGAGATAAGACTAGAATGACTCCAAGATTTTCAAACAATGAGAAGAAGAGAGTTGACAATTACTGAGATGTGGAAGAAATGGGGGTCTGGAGTGGGGGAACAAGATGAAGCATTCAGTTTCAGTCATGTTAAATCTGATATGCCTATTAGACATAAAGAGGCAACTGACTACATAGGTCCGGAATTCAGGGCTCGGCTCTGGGCAAGAGATATAAATTTGGAAGTCCTCTACATATAGGTGATAACTGAAACAAAGAAACTAAATGAGATTCTCATTACAGAATGAAGGTAGACAAGAGGTCTGAAGACTGAGCCCTGGGGCACTCCAGTGTTTGGAGATCCGGGAAATGAGGAAGAACCAAAAGAGGAGAAGCCAAGAGAAGACCATGTGCTTGGAGAAGAAGGGACTATGGCTAATGAATTATATTGAATAAGTTCTGAGAACTGATTGCTGGATTCAGCAACATGGAGGTCACAGATATCCTTGTTCTAAGTTCCTCTGAAACACTGTGGAGGAACACTGCTTCCAGATTTTTGCAATTTATAACAATACAATAAACATCTTTGTGTAGTTTTATGGGAATGGAATTTCTGGACCCAAGGATGTGTAAACTTAACACTGAGATACATTACCAACTTGTCCAAATGACTGCACGAATTTATAGTCAGTATAAAACTGCATGTGTATCTAAACTATTACCTGCACTAGGAATTATCAAATTTATTAATCCTTGCCAGCTTGATAATTCAAAAGAGTTATTTTATTTTGTATTTCTCTATGGCTGAAGTTAAGCATTTTTTCTTGTTATTAGTCATTTGTCTTTTCTTCCTCCTGTAAGACTGCCTGTTCATAGTCTTTGTCTTTTGTTTTTTAAAGGAAACTGCTTGTCTCTATCTATTAATTAACATTTGTTATATATTAATGTTAACTCTTTTGCTTTTTTCCTTTTTTATATCACTAAGTTTACATCCCGGCTGGAACTGCAGAGAAGCAAAGAGAAACAGAACTGGACTTCCCTGGTGGAGCAGTGGTTAAGAATCTGCCTGCCAATGCGGGGGACATGGGTTCGAGCCCTGGTCCAAGAAGATCCTACATGCTTCAGAGCAACTAAGCCCAAGCATCACAACTACTGAGCCTGTGCTTTAGAGCCCGCGAGCCACAGCTACTGAGCCCACGTGCTACAACTACTAAAGCCTGCGCACCTACAGCCTGTGCTACACAACAAGAGAAGCCACCACAATGAGAAGCCCGCGCACCACAACAAAGGGTAGCCCCTGCTCTCCGCAACTAGAGAAAGCCCGTATGCAGCAGAAAGACCCAATGCAGCCAAAAATAAATAAATATATTTATTTTTTAAAAAAAAAGAAAAAAGAGAAACAACTATACCAAAGCTTCTAGGCCTTCGGTTTTTATTCTGTTTCCATGTTCCTTCTTCAGACATGATTATTTTCTTACTCCTCTGTCATCTCTCTTCCACATGAGAGCAATCTGGCTGTAACACGTGCAACTCCTCTGACAGCCTGAGTGCTAGGTGACAGGACTGAGCAGGCGGTTGTCCTTCACGTGTACCCGCCCCCAGCCTGCATGCCCATACCTCTGACGGAAGGCTCGCATCAGGGGAACGAGTCCTTGCTAATCAAAATCCTGTGTATTTGACTATGTGCCTATCACACAATGAAATATATACATACATAGAGAGACAAACATTTCTCTAAAACAACACTACTGCATTCTCATACAAACTATTCCATACTATTGTCAGGCCCACTGAAAATACTATGCTGATCAATTCTCCCATTTTACGTCTTGTCTCCTTTGCCACTGAAGCACAAAATTATACTGTCTTCACACAAGAAGTTTCTCCATTCTTTTGATGTTAAACAACAACAAAAAAAAATTGTACATTTTTAAAAAGCTGTATTACCTCTTTTTGAGGGAAAGCAGTAATAACTACAAGAAAGTATTCCAAAGCAGAGAGATGGTGGGCCATTGTGGTGGCAGTGGAGACGGTAAGAGATGGTCAGATTCTGGATATAAGTATATTTTCTGATGGATTAGATGTAGAATGTGAGGAAAAACAGGCATTAAGGATAAAGCCATGTGTATTAGTCCTCTATTGCTCTGCAACAAATTACCCCCAAACTTACAGAACTGTGAGGTAATAAATGGGTGCTGTTTTAAGCTGAGGAAGGAAGGAAGGAAGGAAGGAAGGAAGGAAGGAAGGAAGGAAGGAAGGGAAGGAGGGAGGGAGAGAGGGAGGGAGGGAGGGAGGGAGGGAGGAATCGATTCAAATAATACACAATGATCCCTATCTAATTATATTATTTTTATCTCCTTTCCTTAAGACACCCACCATTCCATGGCCTTTCTTAATACAATCACATGTGGGTTAATACCAGAGATTAGAAATTTATTTGCTCAGAATCCACAGAGCAAATAAAGAGGAAACAGATTATTACTGGAGAAAATGAACCAGTAAGAGGGAAAGAAATTTTGATCAATGGTGACGTCAGCTCTGAATGATGCCCCTAAAAATGGAGGAATAGGGCAATGGGGCTTTCTCTTGCTTTATACCATCCTTGGCAACAAACAGGTACTTGGTAGGGCAAAGAAACCAAGAAAAGCAACAACTTTTAAGCCAAGCTGCATTATAATTCAGCAAAAAAAAATGGGGGTCAAACATTTATAATAATCAAATTCTTGTTCTTCAAGGAAGAAGAAAGAAGCAAGCTGAAAGGAGCAGACACGGAGCCAAATCTTCTTGGAAAAAGTAACTGTGCTAACACTCTGAAGAAGTGAGAGAAGGCAAGCATGTAGGTGGCCCAAGTACCACACGGGGGGAAATGGCTGGTAAGCATGCTTGTCCCTACGTTAAGATTTTATTAACTTGAATATTACTTTAAATAAGTGATGGCTGGAGTTTGGAGATTTTATTTTTAATTCTAATGGAATTTGATTCCATTATTACAATTATTTTCTTTTCTTCTTTGTCAACCTAAGATTGTGTTTTCCTTCCCATGGTACACTCAGACTTTGACAGAGCAGTCTCTCAGCCCCCCTGAACCAAGCAGGACTGAGTACAAACACATACCTTTAGAAGTAACACAGAGTTAGAAATCATCATCTGTCTACCAAAATAATTACTCAACCTTCATCTTGGAGCTCCAGGAAAACAAGGATCTGCATAAACTTAGCCTTAGTACTCACTGAAACAAAAGTGAAGCAGAGGCCAGCTCCCCTCTGTGCCAGCTGCTCTGTGTCGAGCCGAGGTTTTGCCAGCATCACTGACATCAGGGTTGGCAGAGCAGACTGCTCCTCTGATACCTCCTTTGCAGCACTGCCATCTAAACCATAGAGGGGCTGTTCTACTCGCCGCTGGAAAACATTAAGGAAAACACACAAATTACATGAGAAAGAAAATCTGATACTGCCAAAACACGCAACAGATTAAAACACGGTTATCAGATGTAAGAAGGATTTTTTTTTAAAAAACACCTCTGCAAACAAATATGGAAAGCATAATAACATTATCACTGGATTATGACCTATCTAAAAAGCTGAGTTAGTATCTTACTCAAATTCCATAAAATTATATTTTAATGGTTCTATATTTACATAACTCTGAATTTGCAGGTTACTTTGTAGAGTTCAACGAACAACTTCATAATACCCTCAATTCTACAAAGGAAATGCTATTTCTCTCCTCTAGATTAATAAAGATTAAGGCATTTGTCCCCTACTCTACAGGGAGAACTTATTTTCACTCTATTCTATTCTCACCCTACTATACCTATATGCAAAAATATAAAATAAATACAAACAAAAGAACAATATACCACAATTATGTACGGTTTATTCCAGGAATGTAAGGATAGTTCATTATTCTCTCTACTGATGTAATTCATTAAATTAATGTGGGGGGTGGGGGTGGGCAGAGAATCAAAATTCTTTCCTTTAGACGCCAAACAAGATTTGCACATTGTTGGGCAATGCTTAAAAAAAAAAACACAGAAACTGGGAGTATCCATGTTTAACACAACAAAGAGTATTTTTTCAGAAATAAACATAAATATAATTAATGGTGCAATACTCCAGGCACTTTCATTAAAATTGGGAACTAGACAGGGGTTAACACATTAATATCATAATCATTCACCATTATCATAGAATTTTTAGCCAAAGTGATAAGGAAAACAATATGAGGTATAAATATTAGAAAATATTAAACATTAAAAAGTGTCACTTTTGGATGATATAACTATTCACAAAGGAAACCAAACAAATCAACTGAAAAAGAACAAGTAAGGGTTCAGTAAGATGTGGCCAAATGTAAAATAAATACACAAAAATCAGTAACTTCTCCGCATATCACAACTGAATATAATCTGAACAAGTAGTAACAGAAGAAAAAGCAGATTCAAATATCTGTAAAATACTTAAAAGGAAACTTAAGAAATATGCAGATTACACATTAAAAAAACCCCACAGCTTCACTAACAAATATAAAAGATGACCTAAATTAAATGGCAATACCATGCTCCTGAGTTAAAATTTTACACATGTCAAATTTCTCTAAAAGCCAGTGCTTACTTAGGGCTTTTTGTGTATTTTTGCTTCTGTTTTTGTAAGAGAAGGTGTTGTGGTAGTATAGAGATCATCTAGCTTCTCTCTTGCTCTTTCAGGGGAATGTTTTATGGATTTTCACAAGTTAATTTTGAGGTCCACTTGGAAAAATAATCAAAATTAGCCACATAATTTTTGATAAAGGGTATCAGGGAACCTGACCAGCTATTAAAACTTACTGCAAAGCAACATTAACCAAAGGAGCATAACACTGGTACAGGAACAGACAGATTGATCAGTGGCACAGAAAATTCAGAAACGGACCCATATAAAATGGATGTATAATTTGTGATTATAGTGCATTTCTAATTAGTGGGAATTTCTTACAAAGATGATAGGATATGTGTGTTGATATTAGAAAAAAGGAAAAGTAGATTGCTTCCTCATAGTATACATAAAAATTATAAGAAAATATAAACAAATGCTTTTATGACTTTCTAGTGGTGAAGGACTTTTTAAACATGACAGTAAAAATACAAACCATATAGAAACATCTAAGAATAAGACAAAACCAGTAAGTCATGAAGGAAAAACATTGATAAATTTGACTACTTCAAATTTTTTGACTTCTGAATGGTAAAAGTCAACATAAAGTTAAAAAAGTACAAACAGGCAAAAAATATTTACAATATAAATGACAATGAGTTAACAATCTTAATAAATAACGCGCTCCTACCCATCAGTAAGACAATACACTAATAAATAAATAGGCAAAGGAACTGAGTAAGCATTAAAAGAGAAATCCAAAAGGCCGTTAATCATAGGAAAAGATGTTTAATATCACTGATGAAGAAATGCAAGTTAAAACAAGGTATTTTCTCACTGGCAAAGATTATAATGATAAAATTCAGTATAAGAAGGGGAGGCAGAAATTGGGACTCTCAAACTGCTGACAGCCTGCTAGCAATTATGTGGTGACATTTACTTTATTTTAAATTGACACATAGTTGATTTACAGTGCTGTGTTAGTTTCAGGTGTACAGCAAAATAATTCAGTTATATATATATATATATATATATATATAAATAAATAACAATATAAATATTCTTTCTCAGATTCCCTTTTAGGTTATTATGAAATATTGAGTACAGTTCCCTGTCCTATACAGTAGGTCCGTGTTGGTTATCTATTTTATATACAGTAGTGTGTTGTATGTTAATCCCAAACCCCTAATTTATCCACCCACCCTTTCCCCTTTTGTAACCATAAATTTATTTTCTACGTCTGTGGGTCTATTTCTGTTTTGTAAATAAGTTCATTTGTAACATTTTTTTTTTAGATTCCACATATAAGCGATATCATATGATATTTGTCTTTCTCTGTCTGGCTTACTTCACTTAGTATGATAATCTCTAGGTCCATCCATGTTGCTGCAAATGGCAATATTTCATTCTTTTTATGGCTGAGTAATATTCCATTGTGTGTGTGTGTGTGTGTGTGTGTGTGTGTGTGTGAGTGTATACACACACACTACATCTTCTTTATCATTCATGTGATGACATTTTAAAGTGAGCATATTCTTTGATTTGGGAGCTGTACTTTGGAAATTCATCCAAAGGAAAAACATGCATAAGTACAGATGTATATACAAGGACATTCATTACAGCACTACTTACAGAATACAAAATGTTTAAGGCTATTGACTAATACAATGAAAATGAGGAAATCTACTACATGAACATACATGTATACACATATATGCCCACTAAACTCTTTAATAATAGTTCTTGTGGAAAGGACTTTATATTTTACCACTTCTCAACTGTTGGACTTTCATAATCAGCATGTATCCCTTTATCAGGGAAATCTATTTAATACTTTCATTTTAGAAAACAAAAGTAAAAGAGACTAATCAAAATGATCCTGACAAAAAATTTATTTTTAAAAAAATCTGAGTAGAATCTACCGCCTTAAAAATAACACTCCTGCCCTAACCAATAAAATGGTTTAAATTCAGGCTCCAGAATACCTGTAATACTCATTCACAATATTCTCACTACTTGGGAGACTGTATCATTGAAGCTGCAATATTAAAACAAACCATTCTGTTATACATTCAATAAATATGTGCCAAGGGCTGAAAGATCTTTAAATATCTCTGGAATATAGCAGGCTGGGATGTTTGTACCAACCTCCCCTTAACTGTAAAGACAGGACAAAATATAAAAAAAAGATATTAAAAGCAATGAAAAGTTGATAAAATAGTAGGGGTCTGTCATGGTAAAATCTAAGGGAAACAAAGTCACATCTGCCCTAAGAGTACCTGCAGATCTTGAATTTCCACTTCTAGGGCACCATGTTGCCAACTTGATAGTCATAGGCCAAAGCCCACCCAGGGTAGGGGGTTCATTATGAAACTCTTCCCACTTTAGCTATACTTCCAAAGGGTTACAGCCTCAGGGAAAATGTAAGCCAGAAGAAACATTTCCCCTGCCCTCAGGGAGCTGCAATGAAGTTGCCTTGGCCATGCATGTGGTGGAGGCTCCCCTGAGAAATGTTAACATAATTGGAATCAATAATGCCTGGGTGGTTGAAAGAAAGAAACAAAATAAGCAAACCAAACAGACAAAATGCAAGCCATGAATTCAGTAGTTTGTAGAGATGGGTAGAATCTCTAGGCACTTGAAAGAAGCAAATAAAAATTCTCCCTGGAGGAACATATCTTATTCTTGATCTCAAAGAAATTTCACAAATAATTTTTCAAGAGCAATGAGCAGCACAAAGACAAAAAACCAAAAGCATAAAAGAAATAAAGCCCTGAGCAACAACTAGGAAAAAGAACAGACAGCAGAAACAGGTTCAAAAAAACCTTCAGGGCTTCCCTGGTGGCACAGTGGTTGAGAGTCCGCCTGCCGATGCAGGGGACACGGGTTCGTGCCCCGGTCCGGGAGGATCCCACGTGCCGCGGAGTGGCTGGGCCTGTGAGCCATGGCTGCTGGGCCTGCGCGTCCGGAGCCTGTGCTCCGCAACGGGAGAGGTCACAGCAGTGAGAGGCCCGCGTACCGCCAAAAACAACAACAACAAAAAAAACCACCTTCAAATACAAGAATTAACAGACAGGTTATAAAACAACTATGTCTACTAGATTAAAAAAATAAAAGACAAGTTTGAATATATCTGCAGGGAACATAAAATAACAACAAAAACTGAGAATTCAATGGGGCAAATTAGATACACCAAAACAGAGAATTTGGGAACTGAAAGGCAAGAACTATCCAGAATGGAGCATACAGAGACCAAAAGGAAAAGAAGTTAAGGGGCATGGTGATAAAGTGAGACAGTCTAACATACAGTTAATTGAAATTTTATAGGTGGAGGAAAAAGGAACAGGGCCAAGATAATATCTGAAGACAATGGCAAATAATTATTCAGAAATGGTACAAGACACCAACCCACAAATACCAGAAGCCCAACAAATTACAGGAGAAAATAAAAGGATGCATCATAGTAAAACTGCAGAACACCACATATAAAAATGTTAAAAGCAGCTGGGGATGGGGGGAAGCAGAGCAGATACTTTCAAAAGAAATAACAAGTAAATGAAAACTGTTTTCTCAGTAGTAACAATGGGAACCAGAATATGGTAATTATACACTCAATTGTGTATAAAGATAAAAAATGCCTATCTAGAAATATACAGAGCATAAACATCTTTCAAGAATAAGGGCAGGGCTTCCCTGGTGGCGCAGTGGTTGAGAGTCCGCCTGCCGATGCAGGGGACACAGGTTCGTGCCCTGGTCCGGGAAGATCCCACATGCCGCGGAGCGGCTGGGCCCGTGAGCCATAGCCGCTGAGCCTGCGCGTCAGGAGCCTGTGCTCCGCAACGGGAGAGGCCACAACAGTGAGAGGCCCGCGTACCGCAGAAAAAAAAAAAAAAAAAAGAATAAGGGCAAAATAAAGTTATTTCAGCAAACAAAAACCTACAGAGTTAACCCCCAGCAGATAAACACTGTAGTAAAAGAATACTAAAGGACCGCTGAAGGCAGAAGGAAGTGACCCTAGAGTGGAAGGTGTAATATGTAAAACGGGAAGAAGTGCAAAGAGGTAAGTATATAGATAAATCTAAATGAACACTGACAGTGTAATAATGATGTTTTATGAAACTAAAAAAAAAAAGGCAAAATATAAACCTACACCACCACCACCAAAGCAGTAGCACATAAATGGAATCAAGGTTATCATATATTTGGGAGGAGGGCAAAGATACTATTAACATCAAACTTTGGCATATTAAAGATACCTGTGGTAACTTCTAAGAGAAACACCACATAGGACCTACATACTAGTGGAGGAGAAAAATATGAAATAATTTTTTTAATCCAAATGAAAACAAGGAATGAAAGAAAAAGTAACACAGAACAGGTAAGATAAACAGAAAATACATTAAAAGCTGGTATATATAAAACCAATATAATGATAAGTTTATTAAATGTAAATAGGATAAATACTGAAGTTTAAAAAAGATTTTTTTTTTGGCTGTGCCACGCAGCTTGCAGGATCTTAGTTCCCCAACCAGCAATCAAACCGGGGCCCCAGCAGTAAAAGTGCCAAGTCCTAACCACTGGACCGCCAGGGAATTCCCTAAAAACGATTTTAGACTGAATAAAGAAAAAAATTTCAACTATATGATATTTGTCAACATGCTGATAACAAAATAATGAAAAGTTGATAGTATAAAAATGGAAGTATTTACACCATACAGTGGTTTGGATATACTAAATATCAGATATCCTGCATGTAGAGCAAAAATATCAGAAGGAATGAAGAGAATCACTTAGTAATACATAAAGCAAAAATATATATACAGGAAGAAACAAACTACTCCCACAATCATGAGAGTCATAAATATACCTCTCTTAGTAATTGATAGAACAAACAGCCAAAAGTCAGAATACAGAAGATCTAAACACTGTGATTAAATGCCATGTTTAACAAAATTATCGTAATGACAAAACTAAACTATTTTGTTTAGGGATGCATATGTGGTCACACTATAAGGAAAAGCAAATGATAATCACAAAAATTAGAACAGTGGTTGTTTCTAGGGTATTGGGAGAGGGTTGTGATCAGGGAAGGTTTCCAGGGTGCTGGAAATATTTTACTTTCTGACCTAAGTGATGATTACATGGAGTTAACCTCGTAATGATTTCCTGGAAACATTTTTTGTGAAGGGTCAGATAGGAATACGTTAGGCTTTTCAGGCAACATATCATGTCTGTGATATATATTCTTCTTTGTCTATACAACTCAAAAAATCTAAAAATCATTCTTAGCTTGCCAACTGTGGGCTGTAGTTTACCAACTCCTGCATAAAAGGCTCACGGTTTATGTACTTTCTTGTATTTAACAAAAAATATAAAAGAATCATTTAGGGGGAAAAATGCTAAAGTAATTCTTTATCCATTCTTCCCTTTTGACAAATAGTCTTGAGCCCCCACTGTGTACCCAACACTGTTTTGGGTGTTACAGACTAAAAATTGAACAAGATATCTATTCCATGTGAAGGGGGGGAGGACAGTTAAAATGATTACGTCTTTATGTAATAAACACTGTAAGAGATGGAAACAGCAGTAAATAAAACAAAATCCCTGCTCTCTTAGGATTAACATTCTGGTGGAAGAAGCTGGGCAATAGACTAAGTGTATAGTTAAAAATTAAGATATGTAAATTATTAAATAAAAATATTAAAATTATACCGCACAACGACAATGAATGATCTACAGCAACACACAGTATGGATGAATCTCACAAAAGTAATGTTGAATGAAAGAAGCCAGACACAAGAGTATATACTGTATGATTCCTTTTATACAAAGTACAAAAACAAAAAAAACCCACCTGTACTGTGAGAAGTCAGGATAGTGGCTATCCCCAGTGGCAGGGAGGGGGCTAATGACTGGAAGGGAGCATAAGGGGGTTTCTGGAGGGCCTGGTATTTTGTTTCTTGTACTGGTACACAGTTTGTGAAACTTCATTAAGCTGTAGACTTACAATGTATAACACTTCTATATGTATAAGTATGAATCAATGAAAAAATTTACATACATATCAAAATTTAAATACATATGTCAGGTAGTAATAACTAAGAATTAAAGCAGGATTAGGGACAGAGTTACAAGGTGAGAGGGACTGATATTTAAAGAAGTTGGCCAGGAGAGACCTCTCTGATAAGGTCATTTTTGAGCAACAGCCTGATGAAGAGATTGCTAATCATGCTATTCCTGGAAGAGGGAATAGCAGGTACAAAGGCCGTGAAGCAAAAGAGTGCTTCACAGTGTTCAAGGAACTTCAAGGAGGCCAGCATGGCTGGAGTGGTATGAGGGTGAGAGGGGAGCAGATGGAGTCAGGCGGATGGGGGGAGCAAAAATCATGTAGGAGCTTCTAGGCCATGTAAGCCCAGAACAGTCTGGACTGTTTTGAGCAGGATCTGTCTTAATTTTTTCACAGAATCATTCTGGCTACTATACTGAAAATAGGTGAGACACAGGCAGAAGCAGGGAGACCACTTTGGAGATTTAATGCAGAGAACCAAAAGAATAGAAAAAGAGGTTGGGATTTGGGTATATTTTAAAAGAAAACAGGATTTATTGACAGATTAGATATGGGGCATGAAGTTATGATCTGAAAAACTGGACAGAGTAAACTGTCATTTACCAGGACAGGGTAGACTGCAGGAAGAGCACTTTGTTGTGTTGTTTTGCTAGTGAGCAAGAGTTCCTCTGTGGACGTTTTTAAGCTGCCCATTTACTTATGTAAGTGGAAATGTCACGTAGAGTTGTATACGTAATTTTCAGGGAAATCAGTGCCCAAGTAAAGGGCTGGCAAGTTTTTTCATCCTAAAAGGCAGATATGGATAATGATACAAGTAACTTGGTAGATTTGGCACAGGTGCATGTGAAAGTTCTCTTCTGATTGCTTCTACTTTCTCAGGAAGATGAAAAAGTAAAGCCATCAGTTGAAATAGTAGAGGAGGAGGAAGTGTTGTTGGAGGCTTGCAGGAAATGACAAAAATATGAAATATTCATCTAGGAAAGGGAACTAACTATGGAAATATAATAGGACTGGCAGCAACTAGGGGGTTCATGAGATTGGTGGTCATGAACTTAAAGTGAGATCAGTCAGCATGGGTATATGTGTTTTCCTCTAACCATGCTGAGCTGCTTAGACAAGGAAAAGGTGGAAAATTAGATAACCAGGGCTGAGTTTTTTCAGGCAAATATGATAGAGAGAGAGTGGGGAAAGGGAATTGAAGGGTATACACAAATCAGTAATTATAACAATGAAACACAGAATCTAAGTTAGAAGGATAAAGAGCTTCTCAGTGCAATGGAAAAAGGAAATTAAGGCTTGGTTCCTATTTTAACACCCAAGATATACTTAGATTTGCATAATAATGATGAGGCCCCCACCACCATTCATAGAGGTGGCAGAAATGTCTACAGATCATTGAATCATCTCTTTTGTTTTCAGGTAAGACCTGACTTAAACGGACACATGATAGATGGGTGGTACACTACTAAAAACCAAATGAAAAAAAAATATTTTTCAGGGAGAGAAGAGTAATAGACAACAAAATTCTACAAATCATATTCGTCCCAAATAGATAATTCTGCAATCTCATTTAACATTTTAAAACTTTAACTGGTTTAAAACTTAATAAAAATATAGATATAGGCCTCCTCGAAAGTTATCTAACAAACCTCAACCTAACCAAACAGATCTACACATCAAACATTTCTAAATTTTTAAAATATAACAAGGATGACAAAATAATAGCAAAAATTTCAAGTTGAATACATTTTCCTAAATGCTTTAATAATTATAATCACCCTAATGAATGCATGCTTTCATGAGAGAGAAGAGGGGAAGGATATTTTAAAATACTTTAACAATACAGAAGACTAAATCATTTAGGAAAAAAGTAGTATTAATCAACTCTGCTAAGGCAGAGAAAAGCAACTTTCCTAAACAGAGACCTAGGATGAAAACTCCCTTGGATCCCACAGCAATACCTGAAGCATCAGTAGACATAATACACTCTTAAGTACAGAGTTCTTACTGGTATCAACAAATTATCCAAAGGCACTTGAGCAAATTAACACAAAACCCTACATTAGCTAGCTCAGGGATTCTCGACCTTGGCACTAGTGTCATTTTGGACTGGATCTTCGTGGTGGCGCCTGTCCTGTGCACTGTAAGATGTTCAACAGCATCCCTGGCCTCTGCCCAGTAAACGCCTATGGCATCCTTCCACTCACCCTCTAATTCTGACCAATGATTACTCCAACACTGCCAAATGTCCCCTGAGGGGACAAACTACCTCCGGTTGAGAACCACTAACTTGGCTATAATGTTTTTAAGAGTTTCAGATCTCACTTATAGGCAGAAAACAAACCTATCCCAAATTTGTGTAGCTCTAGCTTCTCTACTACATCACTGAGTAAGCCTTAAAAATAATTCAAATGCCAGGAGCTGACCAAATTTTTTTTTAAGGAATTTAGTTATAGGAACATTTAAGTCTGGCAAGGATAAAAATCTAATATTTGGATTGGAAATCAGTTCCTTGACAGAACAATGAGTTGCAGGCCTAGAAGTAATTTATTATACTGGGAGAAAAGGGTCAGCTCTTATAAAATGTAAATTTACTGATACAGATTTGAATCTAAGTTAAGTGATTCATAGGTAATGCTATGAACGTTTCTCCTTAATGCCTCATTCCCCTTGGGTAAGTAACGGAAGAGAAACTTTTGCTCGAGTGTTCCTGGGCTTCTTGTCTCCTACAACAGGTGTCAAATTTCTCCAGGTGAATGCTTACCGGTAAGGGATTGGATAAGGAATGTTGCGGTGAGGATCGTGCAACTGGTGGAACACTTCTGCCAGGGCTGGTTCCTGGCCCGCTTCCCCCAGCAAACTGGCCAACAGGGAAAAATGGATATGAATAATTCACAACAGTACTAGGCTTCAAATAAGGAGAGTAAAAGATTAATACACAAACAGGTCTTAATTATATACGGCCCCTTTAAGTCAATATATCTTATTCTAGAGAGAAAATGCCATATAAGTCAAATTCTGCTATCTTTTCAATGAGATTTTAAGGAGGAGCTCCAGCAGAAATGTACCAAGATATAAAGAAAACATGGCTAGAAAGCTGAAGGTACACATGGTTTTGAAAGGACATAAGAGAAGAATGTTTTCCCTTCTTGTCTCAAAATACACGAAGCAGGAGTATAGTGGTACAGTGGATGTTAGTGTCTTCTTCAGTAACCACTAAGGATGGGTCAGTGAGCTTACTACAGGTTCCAATGGACTAAAGGGAAGAGGACAAAACAAGAGTCCAAGTCACTTCACTTCAATCTTTGTAAGACACGAAACCTAGTCTGGCCAAGAGAAAAATCACCTCATTTGTGAATTTTTATATCATCACAGAAAAGACACATCATAAACAAATTTAAATTTAGGAAGTCAGCAGCCGTTTCCTCTTACAGAGATGGGGCAGCATAGGGTTGATGAAGATGGGGAGGAAGGGGAGGAGAGCACAGTAAAGGCAATATATTCCTCTCTAAAGCCTTAAATGAACAAAAGGATTTAGGTTTTAAAAAAAAATCACTATAGATTTCTTTTTCCAAAAATTTAACTTACCTCAAAGTAATCACTAATTTTATGTCCCCTAGGAGTGCCTTTCCCTGAAAATAAAACCAAAGTAAGTATAGTTTTTCCAGTAACACAAGTAAACCATCATTCGCTAAAGTGTACTATGTATTCAGTAACTGCTTATGTTGTTATCAATTCAAATGTCAAGCTTACTTTTAACAAATGAGCCAAAATACCTGTATCATAAGAACAGAAGACAGTTTCCGCCACAAAATTAAAGACTGAAATAAGCAGTGAAAGACTTTTTCACAGCTCGCTTTCCTTTAAGATGCACTAATCTTTCTTTTACGAGTGCACTAACAAAACTCATGCCACAACTGTGCATGAAAATGACACTAAACCACAAACCGCAGCCCCACTGAGAGGACAAAACCGCCAAACGACTCCATCAGAGCAAAGGGTTTATTCTACCTCACAAAACACTTTACGTGACCTTGTCACTCTGGGAACATTTTCTCCCAAAGAAGTAAGAAATGATTTGCAGATTAAAAGAATATGGAAAAAAAAAAAAGACTAGGGTGTCCATTTCTTGGAAGCTCTGCCATTTCATTTATTCTTCCTTTAATTATTTACAGAAATTCGGCATTACCACCATCATATTTACAGATTTATTCCACTGGGCACCAATGTGCAACTAAATAACTGACATGGAAGAAGGGCAGGTAAAAGGACAGCCATGGGACTGAAACCATTTCTGCTTGCCTACTATTAGCACATCACTGATCTAGTGCAAGACATAGTTAAAGCTCCAATGTAACCTCTTTTCTGTACCATAAATACTTAGTCTGAAGACAAACCCATGGCGAGAAGATGGTTAACTTACAACAGAGAAAACCAGAGTCCCCAAAGAACTGACACTGTTTCGTCAAGTGTGTATCAAATGGCAAGTCTATAATAAACAACCTGATATTCCCGTAAGGAACACAAATCTTCACTGTTAGGAATCCCTGTGCACAAACTAACCACTTAGTGTGAGCTGGAAATTTTCTACCTAAGTACATAAGAATCTAGTATTTTTACCGGTGTGAAATTATTACTACCTTGGCTAGTTTCATATGGTTCAGCTTTTCTTTTCCGGTTTCGCTGGTCATTCTGTTTTTTCTCAGGAGTCTGTTAAATACCATATACATCACAATTAGCATTTTGTTAAATTTTTCACATTATGAAAATTAGAGAGTATGTACAAAATATCAAATTTATAAGGATATTTAACTGGCTCAGACAAGTCCTAAATGAGTGTCCAACTCTTAGAGCAGGGTCATGGAAAGAGTACAGGATCTGGAACCAAGCCACCTATACAATTTTTAGCAAACTGCTCAAAGTATCAGAGCTTCAATTTTACAAAGCACAAATGTAGTACAAGCATCTAGCATATAGTAGGCTCTCAGACAGCAGCTGTTACAATATTTCTGCTTTTTTTTTTTTTTTTTTGGCCATGCCACTCAGCTTGCGGGATCTTAGTTCCCCAACCAGGGATTGAACCCAGGCCCGGCACTGAAAGTGCTGAGTCCTAACCACTGGACCACCAGGGAATTTCCACAATATTTCTACTTTAAAAGAGCTTAAATCTAATCCTTTTTTCCAAAAAGGAAAGATATGCATAATCAACTGACTAATTTATTTAAAGTTTTATCTAAGTGCAAAGTAAGTGGTTACCCATCTATGCAGCTAGGTTGTGTGCCTTAAAAAAAAAAACTTCAAATTTTCTTACTAAAGTCTGTCGGGCCACACTAACGCACTCTGTTGAAGTACTAAAAAGTGCTAAAATTCAGTGGCACCTAGGCTAATTCAGCTACAACTGCAAATCTCTACCCTTTATTGATGGTTATTATTATCGTAATAAAAACCCATCAAGGCCACATCACAACTGTACAACGAGCAAACAACTCAAAGGGGAGTCATTCACCCAGACCCTAACAGGACACCAGAGTTTGCAGTGCTATGGTTTAACCCAGACCCAAAGTGTGGGAATATGAGAAGTCTTGCAATGGATGTGGCTTCTTACCTCTACTTCTTTATCACTCAAGGACCCCACGCTGCACAAGCTCTGGTTGGAAGACTCACTATTGAGTGGACCCTGAAAAGAAAGAAAAAAGAAAAGGAATCAAAATAAACTAATTTAAGGATGACAGCAAAAATGAGGGAGAAGCCATTTGATTTTAATATCTAAGTCAGGTCAAAGAAGCCAAGAGTTAACTGCAACACCTCTGAGCCAACTTGAAAAGAACTCAATCAACCATATAGTACAGGGCCCTCATGTTAAAATTCTCTAGCTAATATTATTTTCATTTCCTTTATAAACTCTTAACTCGTGCAAATTTTCCCTTCTAGAGTACTTTCACATGTAGCAAGTTCATTCTTTAAGGAAAATAAGCTGGGGAAAATCAGTTCTCTTGGCCTCTCGTATCACACAGGCAATATCTGAAAGTTGAGGTGTTAAGGGGTATGTCAAGGGTTCCTCATGAGGAGGCAGTCAGAGACCATAATGAAGGAAACACTTTTTCGAATCATGCTTTAAAACAGGCATGACTGCTAGCTCAAAAAACAGTTACAAGAGATTGACTTCTAGCCTAATGGCGTGAGGATCTCTGCTAGCTCACTCCCCAGGGAAACTGATGCAAATTGTTTTTAAAAACCACCATTCAAAGCCTCTGACAATGGTCCCTAAGGGCAAACAGCAAATGAAGAAACAACCATTCAGTAAAATCTATGAAAATTCAGCCTGAAAGGTGAAAGTCTGTGGTATTAGAACCAAGACCACTCTCCCC
>NW_020174923.1:15544239-15606918 GCF_003031525.2 Neophocaena asiaeorientalis asiaeorientalis
CCAAGAGCCCCAGGTCCCCTCTTCCCCCAGCTCTCAGTCCAAGGGCTTTCTTCCTGGGAGGAGCAGGACTTCGGACTTCTTAACCCGTCCCCAGCTCCCATTACTGAGGCTAAGTCCCAGGCAAGTACATCAAAGACAGGAGGCTCCCTTCTGCCCAACACCGACTTGTGGAACAGAGGCTCTGCCTTAGGCATGGTCAACTGAGAATACTGGGACCCCAACAGCCCTCTCGCTCAGCTCGTGAGACAGTGGTTCAACACCAGGAGAGACAAGCTGCTGTGGTGCCGCATCTCCACATTCTACCTCCTGGCACTCAGTTCCTACAGCCTGAATGTCACTCACAGAAAAGTATTACTCACTGTCCCCACCCCCAGCTCCAGAACCCTGGCTTGGATATTTTGCCAGGGGGAAAAAGCTGGAACATGTAGTACCAAATCTTTTCCCAAAGGACCTGACTTCATTCCCAACAGAGTGTGGACAAGTTTAAATCTAAGGGAGGTTTTGGTAAAAGGCAAGCGGAAAGAGATTCGTGTAATGAAGACACAGTCTAGACTGTAGGTCAGCTAGTTTGCAGGAGAGAATCAAGGAATAAGACACCAGGGAGGAGACCTCCCTGGGGTCAGAGCAAATAGCAAACATTGACCTCAGAAACTTTTCCTTCCAAGGAGCCCCAATTTGATTGGATTAGTTTGTAGTTTGTAGAGGAATGTATGCCTCAGGGCACTGTTGAAAACAAGAGAGCAATCTGGACAACTAGTGTAGTTTAACAGCTGGGTTGGTCAGGAAGAGTCCTACTGAGTACCTGTCACCACAGGGTACCTGCAGGCTTACCTAAAGCCAAGCCTCCCTGAGGAATACCATGAGGCTTAGCTCTGGGGGGATGGGTGGTAGAACAGACTTCACTAAAATAATCCAGCCGTCACTGAACAAATAAACAAACAAATAACAATATCAAGGCCCCAAAGAACAGGATGAGAAATCAGTACCCAGAGGTGCTACAATGTATAATCTAAAATGACCAATTTCCAACAAAAAATCATGAGGCATGCAAAGAAACAAACAAGTACGACCCATATACCAGGAAAAGAAAAAAAAAAGCAGGCAAAAGAAACTGCTGGTGAGAATGACCAGATGCTGGATTTAACAGAAAAATATTTCAAAATAGCCATCCTAAATGTGTTCATGGAACCAAAGGAAACAGTAACTAAAGAAGTAGAGGAAAAGGGACTTCCCTGGTGGCGCAGTGGTTAAGAATCCACCTGCCAACGCAGGAGACACGGGTTCAAGCCCTGGTCCGGGAAGATCCCACATGTCGCAGAGCAACTAAGCCCGTGCGCCACAACTACTGAGCCTGCGTGCCACAACTACTGAAGCCCGCACGCCTAGAGCCCGTGCTCCGCAACAAGAGAATCCACTGCAATGAGAAGCCCATGCACCGCAACGAAGAGTAGCCCCCACTCACCACACTAAAGAAAGCCCACGCAACAATGAAGATCCAATGCAACCAAAAAGTTCCCTTTAAAAAAAAAAAAATAGGGGTAAATCTTCATGACCTCAAACTGGGCAAAGAATTCTTAGATATGACACTAAAAGTGTCAACAACAAAAGTAAAAAAAAGATAAACTGGACTTTTTCAAAATTAAAAACGTTTACGGTTGAAAAGACACTATCAACGAAGAAAACCCACAAAAGAAGATATTTGCAAATCACACATCTGATAAGGTACTTGTATGCTGTATAAAGACCTCTTACAATTCAGAAATAAACACAGATAACCCAATTTAAACTGGGCAAAAGGTCTAAACAGACATTTCTCCAAAGATGAGACACAAATGGCCAATAAGCACATGAATAGAAGCTCAACATCATTAGCCAATGGGGAAACACAAATCAAAACCAAAATGGGGTACCACTTCACACTTACTAGGATGGCTAGATTCAAAAAAGACAACAAGAAGTGCTGGCAAGAATGTGGAGAAACTGGAACCCTCACACCTCACACACTGCTGGTAGGAATGTAAAATAGTGCAGGTGCTTTCAAAAACTGTCAGTTCAGTTCCTCAAACAATTAAACACAGTTACATATGACCTGGAATGCTACTCCTAGGTACATACTGAAAAGAAATAAAAACATGTACACACACAAACCTGGACACAAATCTTTACAGCAGCATTACTCACAAAAGCCAAAAGGTGGAAACAATCCAGATATCTATCAACTAATAAATGGATACACAAAATATGGTACATTCATACAATGGAATATTACTTGACCATAAAAAGGAATCAAGAAATGATATATGCTACAATATAAACAAACCTTGAAAACATTTTGCTGAGTAAAAGAAGCCAGTCACAACAGATCACATATCAAATGACTCTACTCATGTGAAAATCCAGAATAGGGAAATCTAAGACAAACAGAAAGTAAACAGTAGTTGCTTAGGGGAGGAGTTGGAGAACATGGGGGTGATAGCTAAAGGGTATGGGGTTTCTTTTGGAGGGGATAAAAATATTCTAAAACTGTGTTGATGGTTGTACGTATCTGTGAATATACTAAAAACCAATGAATTGTGTAATTTAAATGGGTGAATTGTATGGAATATGAATTATATCTCAATAAGGTTGTTAAAAAAACAACAATTACTAGGCTTAGCGTCAGAAATAATTTACATTCCTTTAAGGGTGTATTTAGTTTCCTTTTCACTGTGTCCTTAAAGCACTATTTTTAAACTGTAATCAACACAATATACCAGAAGGCTTCACAGATACTTGTGAAACTGCAAATAAAAAAAATAAAGTGAAACTAGGGATAAGAAATAAAATCAAATCATGTATTCCCAGTGACATAAATCAACAAAGGACTTATTCCTTTAAAGATATAATAAGAGTTCCATGATATTTTAATTGAAAAAAAAAAGAGCTTTATTCACATAAGAATTCTAGAATAATTTAAATTGAATCTTTCTATGCCTAAATTCTTAAAATATTCCGTTTGTGAATTATCTTTATTGTAACCATCATGAAGTATTTCCCCTCCCCTTGGATAATAATAAAAACGTACACTATATTTTATTTATTTTTTATTTTTTTGTGTGTGGTACGCGGGCCTCTCAGTGTTGTGGCCTTCCCCCGCCGCGGAGCTCCGGACGCGCAGGCTCAGCGGCCATGGCTCACGGGCCCAGCCGCTCCGCGGCATGTGGGATCTTCCCGGACTGGGGCACGAACCCATGTCCCCTGCATCGGCAGGCGGACTCTCAACCACTGCGCCACCAGGGAAGCCCCGTACACTATATTTTAACTATCCGCTTTACTCACCAACTAGCCCTCATTTTCTTTTTTATAAATTAATTTATTTATTTTTGGCTGCGTTGGGTCTTCGTTGCTGTGCGGGGCTTTCTCTAGTTGCAGTGCGCAGGCTTCTCATTGCAGCGGAGCACGGGCTCTAGGTATGTGGGCTTCAGTAGTTGTGGCACACAGGCTCAGTAGTTGTGGTTCACAGACTCTAGGGTGCAGGCTCAGCAGTTGTGGCGCACGGACTTAGTTGCTCCGCGGCATGTGGGATCTTCCCGGACCAGGGCTTGAACCCGTGTCCCCTGCATCGGCAGGCGGATTCTTAACCACTGCGCCACCAGGGAAGCCCTATCCCTCATTTTCAAAAGGAAATGGCGGGCTTCATTCATCACACTTGCCTTTTCCTTTTTTTTATATATAAATTTATTTTATTTCATTTATTTTTGGCTGCGTTGGGTCTTTGCTGCTGTGTGTGGGTTTTTCTCTATTTGCGGCGAGCAGTGGCTACTCCCCACCGCGGTACACGGGCTCCTCACTGCGGTGGCTTCTCCCGTTGCGCAGCACAGGCTCCAGGTGCACAGGCTTCAGTAGTTGTGGCAAGAGAGAACTGAAGAAACTATTTTTTTATTAGCAATTACTGATAATGACATAAACTGTAAAGTGTGCGTAACAGTGGTGTACATTGTAGTGTTTGAAATATCGATGCAAGAGGCACAAGCAAGGATCCTTGTGGTTCCTTGGGTATGTGTGTCTAACGAAAAGAAAAAAAGGATTAAGAATCACTTAATCCTACCTTTCACCATCCTTTTCTGATGCACAGCATCCCAAATTATTATAAAATCATTAAATTTAATTAGCAGGGATAAATGACATACATTCCCTGTTCTAAAACAGCTTACTGTCTAGTAAGGGAGCTAACCAAAGGCTTTTAGGCAAACAATGTTATCTTTCAAAAATGTCACTATCATTAAAAAACAAAAAAGGCAGAAAAAACCTGAGCTAAATTAGATGAGGATAAAAAGGCATGACTAAATTCAATGTATGATCCTTGATTTGACTCTGGATAGCAAAATAAAGCAAAACCAATAAAGGACATTATTGGGAAAAAGGCAGAAACTGAATATGGACTATACTAGATAATTAAGTTCCGGTCTATTATTATCAGTCCTTCAATTGTAAATTTTCCTACTTGTTGCATCTTTTTACTAAGGTGCTTTATAAGTTTTGTATGAGTTCATATTCAGCTTTGGGGGAGTTCTCCACATTTCAGGGGTTAAGGAGCAGTCAGTCCCAAGAGAAGTTTAATGGTCACCTCTGCCAGTGCCCTACAACATTCATCAGTTCCAAACATATTTATACATTAGCTTTCCTGCCCAGGATTTCCGCACAAAATTGTAGTTTCCATTTCTTGTGGCTTTTAACAGCCACAATCCAAAGTTAGGCAGCTCACTTCCATCCTACGGCCTGGACTGGTGGGCAGTTTTACTAGTCTTAATTCATAGACAGGTTTGCCCCTTCCCAATTCCCAGCCTTATACAGTTCCAGTTCAAGCCTTTGGCCTCAATTACTACCCCCAGGGGGAAATTAACCCCAAAAGCATAAAAGCTTATGGGTTACCAAAGTTTAACTCCCATTCACCACTGTGACATCTTCGTCTTCATCTCCCAAGTTAAAATAACTGGGATTCAATTTTTCCTATTTTTCTGATACTGCTGACATTCAGGAATTATATAATTTTCATATACTTCATTTAGCCAGTCACTTTACTGAACTGTTATTCTTTCTAATCATCTCGCAGTTTGTTCCTCTTGAGTTTGTTGTCTAGATATAAATCATAGCATTTATAAATAATAAGCTTATACATTCCTTTCCATAATTTATATCTCTTATTGTTTCATATTTTACTGCTTTGAATAAAACATAAATAATCACCATAAAGAACACTGCTTTGTTCTTCTTTTTTCAAGGTGACTCCTCTAGTGCTTTACCATTAAAAACTGTAATAAGACTGCAAAGAGCCAAAATAATCTTGTAAAAGTTAGAGTTGGAGGTCTCCCACTTCCACTTATTACAAAGCTACAGTAATCAAAACAGTATGGCACTGGCATGAAGACAGACATACAGACGAAGGATACAGCATGTTCTTAGATTGGAAGAATCAACATTGTCAAAGGAGTAGCAGGAGAGAGTCTTGTCGAAGCAGTTCTGCATCTTGATTGTGGTGGTGGATACAATAAGCTACACAAGTGATAAAATTTCACAGAAGTACATGTACGCACACACACACAAATGATGTGCGTACACATGAAACCTGAATGAGTTCTGTGGATTTCACCAATGTCAACTTCCTGATTTTAATATTGTACTATAATTACATGAGGTGCTTACATTGGGACAGAAGGGGTATAACTACTTGCTATAGTTGAGAAATGATAATGGTAAACAATACTTAGGCAGTGCTTGCTACACAGTCAGGTATTCTATATTAGCATATTTAATCCTCCTAACAACCTGTAATGGGCTCAACTGTGTCTTCCTCAAATTTATATGTTGAAGTCCTAACCCCCAAAACCTCAGAATGTATTTGGAGACAGGGCCTTTGAAGAGGTAACTAAGCTAAAATGTGTCATTAGGGTGGACCCTAATCCAATACGACTGATGTCCTTATACAAAGTGGAAATTAGGACACAGAGGCACCAGACATGCACACACACAGAAGAAAGACCATATGAGGACACAGCGAGAAGGTGGTCATCTGCAAGCCAAGGAGAGAAAGCCTCAAAAGCAATCAATCCTACTGACATGCTGATCTTGAACTTCCAGCCTCCAGAACTGTGAGAAAGTAAATTTCCATTGTTTAAGCCGCCCGGTCTATGTTATGGCAGCCCTAGCAAACTAATGACAACCTTATATGATAGCTATCAGTAGTCTCATTATTAGATGAGGAAACTACAAGAGAAGTTTAGTGAACTCCCCAACGTCACACAGCTGGCAAGAAGCAGAGCCAGGATCTAGACCTAAGCTACCTGGCTTCAAAATACGTGCTACTAGCCATTCAGTAGCACTATACTCTAGATATATTAATATAGAGTCATCTCTACATATATTAATACATTTTTTAAGTGAGTGCTACATATATATTTTTTAATAAATTTATTTATTTATTTAGGTTGCATTGGGTCTTCGTTGCTGCACGCGGGCTTTCTCTAGTTGCGGCGAGCGGGGACTACTCTCTGTTGCGGTCCATAGGCTTCCCATTGTGGTGGCTTCTCTTGTTGTGGAGCACGGGCTCTAGAAACGCGGGCTTCAGTAGTTGTGGCTCACGGGCTCTAGAGCGCAGGCTCAGTAGTTGTGGCACACGGGCTTAGTTGCTCCACGGCATGTGGGATCCTCCCAGACCAGGGCTTGAACCCGTATCCCCTACATTGACAGGCGGATTCTTAACCACTACGCCACCAGGGAAGTCCTATTAATACATTTTTAAAATACTGAACTTGTCCAACATTCTTCGGATAAACTCCCTGAAACAAAATAATTAGCCATTCGCAAGTGTTTTTACTTGAATTTACTTGTTTTTACTTGAATTTAAACATCTATATATTCATAAATGAAATTAGGTTATACTTTTACTTCCTCATATCTGTCAGGTTTTGCTATCAGAGTTCATTATCCCTATGTTATTATTTAACATGAGAATTATCTACTTCTTGAAAGGTTAGGAGAGATCACCAGTAACCAGGGAGTGAATTTTTTTGCACTGCTTCAAAGGAGTAGGAGGAAGAGGAGGAGGAGGAAATAACTTTAAAATCTTGATTTTTTCTTGGTTATAGGAGTCTATTCTGATTTTACATCTTATTTTTGTCAACATTAATTCCTACTATCTTTGAGTGAAATTATCTAATTCACTGAGATTTTCATATTAATCACATAACTAACAGCATCCATTTCGTTTTTTCTCTAAGTCCTCAATTTTGTTATATTCCATTTACTTCCTCCATTTTCCTCTTTGTTTTCTAATTTTCCAACTCTAGATTGATTCATTCCTAATCTTCAATCTGTTGAAAGTCAGCCTTTAACACAACAGTTTATTTTTTTAAATAAAGATAAAAGAAAAAAAATTTTTTTAAACAAAGTATGATAATAAGTTAAGACTCCTCAGTAAAAGCCCTATTTTCTACGCTAACATTTAAGCTGATTACCCTGTCTCCTGCTAATGATTTTTTTTTTAAGTAAAACACCAAATGGACAGTTTAAAAAATAGACAAGAGTCAAGTTTCTCGTTTTAAAAAAAAGCAGGGCTCCCCAAAACAAAATAAAACACACTTTTAATATACTTAAATGCACTTTTGGGGGGTTAAAAATACTTCAGTAACAAGCCTAAAGAAAACCTTGTGGACAAGTTATAAACTTATGAAAACTGAGGTCAAAATACGAATGTTGACAACCAACCTTTAGCACATGAATGAAGCCTATATGAACTAAGGAAACCTTGTAGAAGTGGAGGCCAAAGGTTAATCTTTCACTCTTGTAAAAATTTAAATGTCAACATTTGTTTAGTTTCTAAAGTCTTCATTTCCTCCTTGAACTAAATTGGCATCTTAAAAGGGATTGAGAACAGCAGACAAAAGTTAAACTTAAGTATAAAGGAGCACAGCTGACAACAGGGTCAAACTACCTGAGGTAGTTAAAAGATATTCCATTAAAAAAAAAAAAAAAAGATACTCCATTAAAGACTAGACCTAATGGGTTAAAACTAGGGGTCTCTGTACTTTTTTTAGTCATTAGTTAGCACCACCTTTTCACCCCATAGCAGAGTCAAATCAGTGGGGTGATTTTAAATGAATGACTTTGTGTTTTGGCAAGCAAACAAAATATTACAGTATATTGTCAAGAAAATCCTTAACTAATATTAATGATTTTTAGTAGTATTTCAGTCCTAAATAAATGGCAAAATCCTAACCATGTAATTTATTAACATCCAATACCAGACAAGCAAGTCCAACAATAAGAATAAGAAACCCTTTGTTTTTTCTCCTGGACAAACCTGCCTATGGAAGTCTATATATTTACTCAAGATCTGGCACATATAACCAACAAGACAGATAATACGACAGACATTGGCAAGGATATGGAGAAAGTTTAACCCTCATATACTGCTGGTGGAGAGGTAAACGGCACAGCCACTTTGAGAAACAGTCTGGCAGTCCCTCAAAGGGTTAAACTAATGACTTAAAAAAAATAGACAGATCCTTAGTTTTATATTATGTTCATCCCTTAATGGACTATCTCTTAACCATAAGACCCAGCAATTCCACTCCTAGGAATACACCCAAGAGAAATGAAAACATATGTGCACACAAAAACATGTACATGAATGTTCATGGCACATTATTCATAATAGCCAAAAAATGGAAACAACCCAAACGTCCATCAACTGAAAGAATGAATAAACAAAATGAGGTCTATCCATACAATGGAATATTATTTGGCAATAAAAAGAAATGAAGTTCTGATACAGGAACAAACCTTATAAATGTGATGCTAAGTGAAAGAAGCCAATCACAAAGGACCACATATTGTATGATTCCATTTATATTAAATTTTCAGAACAGGCAAAATCTATCGAGACAAAAAGTAGACTAATGGTTGCCTAGAGCTGAGAGAGAGAGGGATTTTGAGGGTGAAAGCTAAGGGGTAAGGTTTTGTGGTTTTGGTTTTGGTTTTTGAGGTGAGGAAAATGTTCCAAAATTGATTCTGGTAATGGTTTCACATTTCTATAAATACACTTGGAGCCATTGAATTGTATACCTTAATTGAGTAAACTGTATGTTGTGTGAATTACATCTTAATAAAACTTAAAAATCAGTGCACTCGGGCTTCCCTGGTGGTGCAGTGGTTAAGAATGCGCCTGCCAATGCAGGGAACACGGGTTCGAGCCCTGGTCCGGGAAGATCCCACATGCCACGGAGCAACTAAGCCCGTGCGCCACAACTACTGAGCCTGTGCTCTAGAGCCCGCGAGCCACAATTACTGAAGCCCGCACACCTAGAGCCAGTGCTCCGCAACAAGAGAAGCCACCGCAATGAGAAGCCCACGCACCGCAAGGAAGAGTAGCCCTCACTCGCCGCAACTAGAAAAAGCCTGCGCAGCAACAAAGACCCAACACAGCCAAAAATTTTTAAAAATTAAAAAAATAAAAAATCAGTGCACTCTTGCTCAATACAGGAAGGACTTACAACCATGGGACTGTACTGCTACTGTGGTGGATACAGAAGAGCATCAAACATAATCCTGCCCTCCAGAGCTTCCTGATCATCTATGGAAAGGATCAGGCTACGTTTTCTCCTTCTAATTTTCTAATCCCTTATCTAATATTTCTTTAAGTAAGTGACAAAACACCATTCTACAAATGTGTTTACGGGATGATTATTTAAACAGTGATCCAAACTAGGTCTACATTTAACAACTTCTTTATGGTAGATCTCAAAATCATCTGCTGTGTGAAAAGTAAGTTCAGAACAATAATAATAATAATGTTTGTAAAAGTCACAGAGAAATCAGTACTGTATGTTTCCTACGGGTAAATATGTGTGCAAGTGGGTAAGTACAGTGTTTTAAAAATCTAGGTGGATACACACCAAAGTTTTCTGAACAATTACAGTTCTCATTATGATAAAAGTATGCATGCATTCCTTATACAACTGAAAATTAATCATTTAAAAAAACGAATCCTAAGGGAAAGGAGTATGACTTCAATTCACATAAAAGCAAGTCATATGGACTTTATAGCTTATCATAAAGCTTACAATTTAGCCTTTAACCTTACTCCTTATGCTGAAAAACAAAAAAAACCTCTCCTTTATTGATTAAAAACTACAAATTTAATATTTACAGATAGAAAAGGGAAGCTATGTACAAAATCATGGGGCACGTTCACAGTAAAGATAACACAGAAGAAATGGTCATAAGAACAAAAATTAAAAGATCAGCATAATCTTTCATAAGAAAGAAAATCATAATCAGAATTAAAATATCCAAGGGATACATAACCCTAAAGAAAGTTTGATGATCAGTAAGTTTAAGGTTCCTGGTTTTTACTGTTCCGAAGAGATCATTAATTAATCTGTAAGAAACAAACCCACTGCCCTCTCCTACAGGAAACAGTATAACAAAACTCCTACTGCAGGGCTTCCCTGGTGGCACAGTGGTTAAGAATCCACCTGCCAATGCAGGGGACTCGGGTTCGAGCCCTGGTCCGGGAAGATCCCACATGCAGCGAAGCAACTAAGCCCGTGCGCCACAACTACTGAGCCTGGGTTCTAGAGCCCGTGCACCACAACTACTGAGTCCACGTGCCACAACTACTGAAGCCCATCCACCTAGAGCCCATGCTCCACAACAAGAGAAGCCACCACAACGAGAAGCCCGTGCACCACAATGAAGAGCAGCCCCCACTCACCGCAACTAGAGAAAGTCCGAGCGCAGCAACGAAGGCCCAACACAGCCAAAATAAATAAATAAATAAAAGTTTTTCTCTAAAAAAAAAAAAAGGAAGATTCAAACTTAGCACTATAAAAATTAATCTCACTTACTCGCATTTCCTGAATGGGCAAGAATGGGATGGTCCAGGGTTGTGACCAATAGAAAAATGAGAATAGCTGGTACCGACAGTTTAAAGTCAGGTAGGTGTGGGACTGAATCACTGAACCACTGAATGAAACTAGGCAAATCACTTAAGCTCTATGAACTCTGGTCTTCTCATCTGTGATAAAAAAGGAAAAACCACCCACCTTAGGGATATTGCAAGAATTAAATAATACTATATATTGGGGAGGTGGGTAAAATACTGCCTGAAATAAAAGTAGTGCTCAATGGGAGTACGGGAAGATACTCATGGACCATCCTTAACATGAAACTTTAAACAACCAAGCCAACCAGTTTTAAGCACTCTATAAACTGTCAGGCATATATTAGAATAAAATAGTTTGCCTGCATAGAGGCCAGATTATTCCACAAGTCACAATATTTAAAATCTAACTAAAAGGTAATGGCTTTGAACCACTGATCTAAATAAAAAATGCTAAACCAAGGCTGGGAATGCAGCACCCTCAATCTATTTCTCCCTGCAACCTCCACTAGATTATAAACTCCATGAGTGAAGGGATAATCTACTCACTACTACATACTATGTCCCTAGCACAGTATCTATTACATAACAGGTATTTAACGAAGGTGTGCTCATAAACAAATGATGTTCTTTAATCCTTTGTACCTCAATGTCCTCATTAATGAAGTGGGAATACAAAGAAACTTCTATTACAAGGAACTCTAAGAAATATTCTCACCCTTCTGTTCTTGGGGAATGTTTTTATATTTACACTATTTGATGCTATTGTAAATTGTATTGCTTTACAAATTTCAATTGCCAATTGTACATTGCAAGTTTACATAAATACAATTGATGTATTTCAGAAATTGAACTTGTAGCCTAGCTAAACTTAAATTCTACTAGCTTTTTTTTTACACCAATTACTCAGAACTTTCTACATGCATAATCATGTCATCTATTGGGCTGGCCAAAAAGTTCGTTCGACTTTTTCCCTAAGATGGCTCTAGTGGCACTTAGTTGCCTTTAACTTCATTCGAAACAATTTTGTTAGACTGTATTGTGACAGCTGTCATATCAGTGTGCATTTTTAAAAAACATCAAAATTGGTGAATTTTTGTGCAGCCGTTTTAATATTGAAGATGGAAGGGAAAAAAGCAACATTTTCAGCATATTATGCTTTATTATTTCAAGAAAGGTAAAAATGCAACTGAAACACAAAAAAAATTTTTGTGCAGTGTATGGAGAAGGTGCTGTGACTGATCAAACGTGTCAAAAGTGGTTTGTGAAGTTTTATGCTGGAGATTTCTCGCTGGACGATGCTCCACGGTTGGGTACACCAGTTGAAGTTGATAGCGATCAAATCAAGACATTAATTGAGAACAATCAGCGTTTTACCACGCGGGAGATAGCCGACATACTCAAAATATCCAAATCAAGCACTGAAAATCATTTGCACCAGCCTGGTTATGTTACTCACTTTGATGTTTGGGTTCCACATAAGCTAAGCGAAAAAAACTCTCGACTATATTTCTGAATGCAATTCTCTAATTAAACGTAACAAAAAGGTTCCGCTTTTAAAACAAATTGTGACAGGCAATGAAAACTGGATACTGTACAATAATGTGGAACAGAAGATATCGTGGGGCAGGCGAAATGAACCATCACCAACCACACCAAAGACAGGTCTTCATCCAAAGAATGTGATGTTGTGTATATAGTGGGATTGGAAGGGAGTTGTGTATGAGCTCCTTCTGGAAAACCAAAAGATTAATTCCAACAAGTACTGCTCTCAATTAGACCAAGTGAAAACAGCACTCGACGAAAAGTGTCTGGAATTAGTCAACAGAAAATGCATAATCTTCCATCAGGATAAGGCAAGACTGCATGTTTCTTTGATGACCAGGCAAAAACCGTTACAGCTTGGCTGGATGGTTCTGATTCATCCGCCGTATTCACCAGACATTGCACCTTTGGATTTCCATTTATTTCAGTCTTTACAAAATTCTCTTAATGGAAAAAATTTCAATTCCCTGAAAGATTGTAAAATGCACATGGAACAGTTCTTTGCTCAAAAAGATAAAGTTTTGGGAAGATGGAATTATGAAGTTGCCTGAAAAATGGCAGAAGGTAGTAGAACAAAACAGTGAATACGCTGTTCAACAAAGTTCTTCGTGAAAATGAAAAATGTGTCTTTTATTTTTACTTAAATACCAAAGGAACTTTCTGGCCAAAGCAATATAAGACATCTAAAAAATAAACATAGTTTTACTTTTCCTTTCCAATCTATAAGCTTATTCGTTTTACTTGCCTTAATGCATCTGGCTAGGACCTTCAGAACATGCTGAATTGAAGCTGTGAGAACAAATATCCTTGACATGTTCTGGACATTAGGTTGAACGCACTCAATCTTTCACCATTTAAGTATGAGGTTCATTGCAGGTTTTTAATAGATGTCTTTTATTGGATTGAGGAAGTTCATTTCTATTCCTAATCAGCTGAAAGCTTTTATCACAAATTAGTGCTGAACTCTGTTCAAGTGCTTTTTATGCATCTATTACAAGATCATTTAGCTTTTCACCTTTATTTTATCAATAAGGTAGATTACATTGACTTTTAATGTTCAATCTACCTTGCAATTGGTATTAAACCCAATTGGTCATGATGTGTTATCATACATATAGGATACACAGAGAGCTAGATTCAATTTACTAATATTTTGTTAATGATTTTTGCATATATATTCATGAGGGATACTGAGCTATGGTTTTCTTTTTTCATAATGTCTTTACCTGGTTTGGTATCAAGGTAATGCTGGTCTCATAAGTGTTTTCTGAAATTTGTGAAAAATTTGTTATTTCTTCTTTAAATGTTTGATAGAATTCACCAATAAAGCCATGGGGGCCTGGACTTTTCTTTGTGGAAAAGCTTTTAATTACAAATCCAATTTCTTTAATTAATATAGGGTTATTCCTAGTTGCTTTCTATTTCATTTATTTCAACTCTATTTCTCTCCTATTTAGTTTGCTCTTTTTCTAACTTCTTAAGGGGGAAGCTTGGGTCATTGATTTTAGATGTTTCTTTTGAAACTGTTTCCTTCTAAAGCACTGCTTTAGCTGCATACCACAAATTTTGATAGACTGTGTTTCATTTTCACTCAGGTCAAAAGATTTTCTAATTTCCCTTGTGAATTCTTCTTTGATCTAAAGTTTATTTAAAAGTATGTTATTTAACTTGCCAATATTTGGAGATTTTCCAGGTATCTTTTTCTTTTTGATTTCTTATTTAATTTTGTTGTAGTCGGAATACTCTCTATATAATTTTAATCCTTTTAAGTTTGTTGAAACAAGTTTTATAGCCCAGGATATAGTCCATTTTGGTAAATGTTCCACGTGCGCCTGAAAAGCATGTGGGTATAGTGTTCTATAAATGTCAATTAGGTACAGTTCACTGACAGTATTGTCCAAATCTTTTATATCCTTGCTGATTTTTTTGCCTGCTTGTTCTGTCAGTTATTGAGAGAGAATACTGCAATTTCCAACTAAAGCTGTGGATTCGTCTACTGCTCCTTTCAACTGTCAGTTTTTGCTTTGCTCTGTTATTGGATGCATAACATTTACAACTGCTGAGTCTTCTCGATGGATTGATCCTTTTTTCATTATGAAATGCCCTTCATTACCCCTTGTAATATTTTCCTTGTTCTCAAGTCTCCTCTGTCTAATACAACTATAGGCACGCCAATCTTTTTATACTTAGTGTTTATACAGTATCTTTTTCCATCCTTTTAAATACAAAGATACAGGTTAAAAATAAGGTGGGTTTCTTGTAGACAGCACATAGTTGGATCGCATAACAATGATCTAACCTGACACTCTTAATTGGAGTGCTAGACCATTTACAAATTAATTATCTGTGTTTAAACCTACTATGTTACTTTCTTTTCCTATCTTTTGTTTCTTTTCCTCCTCCCCATCCTTCTTTAGAACTGAGATACATATTTTTTCAAGTATTCCATTTTATCTCCACTAAGAGATCATTAGCTATTATCTCTGTTTTGTTATTTTCTTAGTGGTATGCACATTTAACTTATCATAACCAACCTCCAAATAATCTATGGGAAAAGAATCTAAAAAAAGAGTAGATATATGTATATGTATAACTGATTCACTTTGCTGTACTCATGAAACACAACACTGAAAATCAACTATACTCCAATAAAAAGAAAAAAATTCATTGTAATCAAAGGTTTGTTAGTAAAAGCAGATCCCCATTATAGCAAATGTCACTATAAAAAGTTCTATAAGGATAGCCCATAACAAAAATTTTGTTCTAAATTTCTATTCAGAAATAAATAAAACTTTGGAGAACTAGATAAAATAAGTTATCTACAACAAATAATTCTGTATAACAAACAGCTCCTCAGGTTCTATTCCAGAATATGTAACAATTTTTTTAAAAATTGTCCTAATTGAGTGCTATTAACAGGCAAGACCTTTTAACTTTTGCTCCAGTATCTAGTATGGCATACAGATTCACCTCACTTTTCCCCACATGAAATATTCTAAATCATCCCTAGAAAAATCCCCTTTCAAAACAAGCCACCAAATAATAATATAGCATCAAAAAAGAGAGGGCTTTACATAACACCACCAACTAGCTCTAAATAAATTAAATCTTTTAACTTTCTAATTCATTTTAGATAGCTCCTGTTTTTTTCTCCAGGACTTAACAGAATTGTGACTTTCAATAATATGCATACTGTAATTACAGATTAATTCCAAATTATTCCAAAATATGAAAGCCCTATGGAATCTGTTATGGTGAGAGTTTATTTGTAATAGTACTTGTATTAGAACTTAATATGGTCCTCATCAAAACCTCAGAATTGGGCTTCCCTGGTGGCGCAGTGGTTGGGAGTCCGCCTGCCGATGCAGGGGACGCGGGTTTGTGCCCGGGTCCGGGAGGATCCCACATGCCGCAGAGCGGCTGCGCCCGTGAGCCATGGCCACTGAGCCTGCGCGTCCGGAGCCTGTGCTCCGCAACGGGAGAGGCCACAACGGTGAGAGGCCCGCGTACCGCAAAAAAAAGAAACAAAACAAAAAACCTCAGAATATGTACTGCTGACACACAGAACCCAAACGGGCCTTGGAGATTATCTGGTGTAGAGATTTGTTCCTTAGATCTCTAATAAGTCCTAAAGATAACAGTGGGGGTCCTGAACTATTTTTCACCTACACAGCCTATTTAAAATGATAAACTGACTTGACTTTAGCTAAAATTTCATCAACTCAGTATAGATGAAAGGATTAACTCTATGTAGTAAAACTCACCTCATACTGCTCTAAAGCTCTAATTAATAAAACTGGGGAAATAAGGTATTGCTTAATATATTCAGTTTAATAGAAAACAGGCCTTTTAAAACATGGCCTCCCAGGGAGTGAAGGGAAGAATAATAAAAGATTGGGAATTACATTTAGTCCATTCTCCTACACAATAACTTTCCACACAACATCTCTAATAATTACTTACATGCTTCTGCTCAGATACTTCTGTAAAAGAGAAATATGATTCAAAGCGATATGTTCTAATTTGAAACAACTAACTGCCCGATAGTGGTTTTTAACCCTATTTTTAAAAAAAGATTTAATTTTATTTATTTTTTTAATTTTGGCTGTGTTGGGTCTTTGTTGCTGCACGCGGGCTTTCTCTAGTTGCAGCGAGTGAGGGCTACTCTTCGTTGCAGAGCATGGGCTCTAGGCGCACAGGCTTAGGTAGTTGTGGCACGCGGGCTTCAGTAGTTGTGGCTCGTGGGCTCTAGAGCACAGGCTCAGTAGTTGTGGCGCATGGACTTAGTTGCTCCGTGGCATGTGGGATCTTCCCAGACCAGGGCTCGAACCCGTGTCCCTTGCACTGGCAGGTGGATTCTTAACCACTGTGCCATAGGGAGCTCCTTTAACCCTATTCTCAATCACTGAACTTTTTAAGAATGTAGTGAAAACTGTGGACCTGTCCCCCCGGAAAGACACAGCCATAAATACATACGTACAAATTTTTACCTATCATTTTACAAGGTTCAGGAACACTAGCATCTGTCCACAGACTCCCTTAACTAACTCCCTTAACATACTCAACTATGGGGAAACAAATGTTCTCATTCACTGATGGAGGAATACAGCTATATTCCTCTTCTCTATGGAAAGGAGTATGGCTGTAACTACCAAAATTACAAACTCTCATATCCTTTGATCCACCAATTCCACTTCTAGGGATTTATCCAGTAAACATGTGTGAAATGACACTGTGTATTACGAAGCTATTCACTATAGCACTGCTTATGTCAATAAAACAGTGCTGTCCATCTAAGCGTCCGTCCACAGGAAATTGGTTAAATTATGGTTCAGCTGCACAATGGAATATTAAACAGCCTTGGGGGGAAAAAGCCAAGGAAGCTCTATGTGTACTAATATAAAACAAGTTCTATTATTCTAATATAAAAAATATTTTAAACACGAAAAGGAAAATACACAATAATAATGTATATAACATACTTGTCTTTGTATTTTTAAAAAACGGAGGGGTGAATATACATATGTATTTGCACACGCACACACATATATAATGTATACATTGTCACGTGTGATATATATGATATACACACACACAAATAAAATACAAGAAACTGCTAATAGCTGTCTCCAGGGAAGGGAACCAGACAGACATAGGAAAAGCGTAGCAGGGACTTCCCTGGCAGCCAAGTGGTCAAGACTCCATGCTCTCAATGCAGGGGGCACAGGTTCGATCCCTGGTAGGGAAACTAAGATCCCACATGCCGCATGGTGTGGCCAAAAAAAAAAAAAAGGAAAAGCATAGCAGAGATGTTTCATTGTGTATCTTTGAGATCTTCTGCATTTGGTACTATGTAAATATATCACCTAATCAAAATTAATTCTTAAAAAAAAACTCTGCCTTAGACCCTAAGCAGTTTTGGTAAGCTTTAAAACCAAGCTATTCTAAAAAAAAAAAAAAAACACCAAGCTATTCTAGGGGACTTCCCTGGTGATCCAGTGGCTAAGACTCCACGCTCCCAATGCAGGGGGCCCGGGTTCGATCCCTGGTCAGGGAACTAGATCCCACATGCCACAACTAAGAGTTCTCGCACTGCAACTAAAGATCCCGCACGCGGCAATGAAGACCCCATGTGCTGCAACTAAGACCAGGTGCAGGCAAATAAATAAATAAATATTTTAAAAAAAAAACAAGCTATTCTACACTATCATTCTGTGACTTATTCATAATAATATTTTATCAGAATTTTTCTTAGGTTGTTTAGCTATAGTGATCTTACTATGAAACAAAAAGTCTCATCCTTCCACAATCTGACCCCCGAGGAAATTAATTACTATGCTCTCTCCTTTTAGGCTCATAATAACTTCACATCTCCATATTGTTTTTAATGGAGGGGAGTGAATATACATATGTACTTGTGCTCCCTTCTTTTAGGTTCGTAATACCTTCACATCTCCATATCCACCATCAGCTGTATGCCATAGACATATGGGTCCATGCCTGCCTGATTATAAGTGCCTCAAGAGTATGCAGTGCATCTGGTTGACTTTTTTTTAATCCTCTGTAACACCTATACATAGTACAAACTCAGTAAGAGTTAGCTGAACTCAACTGCTGAAAAATTGGGGCACTAAAATTTCAATACAGCTATTATATTTCTTCTCCTTCATCTCACCCAGATTATCACACAGCAGGTCAAACGGCTTTTCGTTAGAAGCTGATGGAACATTTTGTGTCTTGATCCTAGCTAGTCAATTGTTAATGTAATGGAGATTGGACAAGTTAGTTTTGGTTTGATGCTAGTAGCTTCTGCCAAATTTGAACATTAAATCTGCCTGCTGAAGTTAGTTAATATAACAGAATATATCCTGAACTAGAGGCACCATCTCCTGAGATTAGCTGGCCCTTCAGATTACATTTTAATTCCACAATTAATCCTTAGTATTCCTCTGGAGACAGACAAAACAGAAATTAAATCAACATGAACCCTGGCAGCAGACTATGTGATAAAAGTCACATACTTACTCTTTATAAAAGCAAAGTTATCAGTCACGCGGGGCACATCTATTACAATAGATACCATCACCTTGTTATCTTTATGTAGGCAACATTAACAGTCTTCACAGGACTTAATACTTGAGGTAATACTGGTTAAAATAAAATTCTAGGGATTCCCTGGTGGCGCAGTGGTTGAGGGTCCACCTGCTGATGCAGGGGACACGGGTTCGTGCCCCAGTCCGGGAAGATTCCACATGCCACGGAGCAGCTGGGCTCGTGAGCCATGGCCGCTGAGCCTGCGCGTCCGGAGCCTGTGCTCCGCAATGGGAGAGGCCGCAACAGTGAGAGGCCTGTGTACCGCAAAAAAAAAAAAAAAAATTCTAGTACAGCAAATTTGGATAGCCACTTACTGTTACCATTTTAAAACTAAACTATGCTTTGGTTAAAATAAAAGGCGTTTCAATAAACATTTCTCCAAAGACATACAGATGGCCAATAGTCATGTGAAAAGATGCTCAACAATGCTACGTAACTCACCAAGTTACTTACTTTGTCAACATCCTGGGCCAATAATACCGTTTGCAAAAATAACTGCCATTTGAGTAGTATTACTAGTTGTGCAGATGCTAACAAAATTCTCAAGACTTCTAGGGCTTTTGCTAAATGTGGACTAAAAGAAAAACAATCACCATTTTCTGACTGCGCTTTGTCAACGATACGGGATGAAAGGAGGTCAAGCTTCAACAAAAGAGTGAGTTTAATAAAATCCAATCATTCCACATCTGCATATACACCCAAAATAACTGAACGCAGGGACTCGAACAGATATCTGTACACTCATGTTCATAGTAGCATTACTCAAAGTAGCCAAAACACAGAAGCAACCCAAGTGACCACTGACAGATACATGGATAAATAAAATGTGGTACATATAATATTATTCAGCCTTGAAAAGAAAGGAAATTCCGACACATGCTGCAACACGGATGAACCTTGAGAATATTACGCTAAGTAAAATAAGCCAGTCACAAAAAGACAAACACCATATGAGTCCACTTATATGACATTTCTAGAGTAGTCAAATTCATGGAAACGAAGTAGAATGGTGGTTGCCAGGGACTAAGGGGAGGCATAAACGTGGATTTATTGTTTAATGAGTACAGTTTCATTTTTGCAAGATGAAAAAGTTTTGAGAGGGATGGTGGTAATGGTTGTACAACACAGTGAATGCACTGTACACTCAAAAATGCTTAGAATGGTAAATTTTATGTCATGTATATTGACTACAATTCTAAAAAGAGTGAAGTTCAGCAAAGGAAACCATAAATAAAACTTAAAGACAACCTATGGACTGGGAGAAATATTTGCAAACAATCCAACTGACAAAGACTTAATTGCCAAAATATATAAATAGCTCATACAACTCAATAACAAAAAAACAAACAACCCAATCAAAAAATGGGCAGAAGACCTAAACAGACATTCCTCCAAAGACATATAGATGGCAAACAGGCATATGAAAAGATGCTCAACAACGCTAACTATTAGAGAAATGCAAATCCAAACTACAGTGAGGTACCACTCACACCAGTCAGAGTGGCCATCATTTAAAAGTCTACAAATAGGGCTTCCCTGGTGGCACAGTGGTGGAGAGTCTGCCTGCCGATGCAGGGGACACGGGTTCGTGCCCTGGTCCGGGAAGATCCCACATGCCGCGGAGTGGCTAGGCACGTGAGCCATGGCCACTGAGCCTGCGCGTCCGGAGCCTGTGCTCCTCGACGGGAGAGGCCACAACAGTGAGAGGCCCGCGTACCGACAAATAAATAAATAAATAAATAAATAAATAAATAATAAAATATGGCACAAATAAACTTACCTACGAAAAAGAAACAGACTCACATACATAGAGAACAGACTTGTGGCTGCCAAGGGGGAGGGGAGGCAGGGGACGGTTGGACTGGGAGTCTGGGATTAAAAGATGCAAACTATTATATATAGAATGGATAAAGAAGGTCTTATTGTATAGCATAGGCAACTATATTCAATATCCTGTAATAAACCATGATGGAAAAGAATATGAAAAAAAATATACATAGATAGATAGATAGATAACTGAATCACTTTGCTGTACCAGAGACTAACACAACATCGTAAATCAACTATACTTCAGTTTAAAAAAAAAAAAGAGTGAAGTTTGATGACCAACCTCTTTCTTTATCTCTCTCATCTAGTTAGAATTAGGAAACAGACATCACCCATTTTTAAAGAATACTTTTAGAAAAACACTCCACCTCTATCTTCCTTGCCACTGTCTCACAGTATACTTAACGGGCAGAACAAAGTGCTTTTCTTGTTCCTCTGGTATTTGCAATCCAAATTCCCAGAAGTCTATATACACATAATGAAAGGGTTAATAAGGAAAGGATTTTGGCAAGATTTTTTTCTAGCCTTTGTTCCTGAGGGTTTTGTATTTTAACGCCACTACTCGTTCTTTGATAGGATTAATGTCTAAATGGAATTTTTTAGTTCTGCTTTCCCCTTTCTCAAATATGGCTCCCTCTTTTGGTGCAGATCATCAAAAATAATTTTCTTAAACTGCAAGTACCCAGAATTGAACTGACTTCCAAGTCATACAGTTAATTAACTTCTTAGAAGGTACCAGAACCAAAGCTAGATTATTCCTATTCCAGTACACTTTGCAGTATATGCAGTTAAAAGGGGGCAGAGGGAGGTTAAGTTAAAAGAGTAAGATATGACTAAAACGAAATTCCATTCTTAGCTCTGTATTCCAAATTGCACAGGAAATTACCAATTAGGTTTCTAAAATTATCAAAAACTGAACCAGGGACTTCCCTGGCAGTCCAGTAGTTAAGACTCCCTGCTTCCACTGCAGGGGGGAAGGGTTCGATCCCTTGTTGGGGAACTAAGATCCCACATGCCGCACGGTGCAGCCAAAAAGTAAAAAAACAAACAAAAAACCAAAATTCTCTTACTGTGAGCATTTGACTGTGAACATTCCTCAGCACAAGGTATATCTGTGGGGGGAATGATACTGCTTGTATCTGATGGCTAATACAGTATAACTATGTTCTATTGTTAAACAGTAAAGATAAGATTCTACAAAACTAGTGTATGAAAAGTGGGAAGAAAGCAAAGAGCCTGACTTAGTCATGAGAACCTTGGAAAACAGGCAAAACTAATCAACCAAATGAGAAGAAGAGCTTTTACTAGTACTCCAGATCCTTCAGACTGCTCTAACCTGCAAAGGAGTGTTCCTGGGGTAGAAAGCAAGAGCAGTCCAAATTATGAAACAAGATTCCCCATGAAAGTCTCTAAGGGCAAAAAAAGCTGACCAGCAGGCAAGCAGGTGCTAGGACAAATGACCCTACAGTAGAAACTTTGTGGTGCCACACTAACTCAAAGCCTAGCCTCAAATGAACCAAAAAGAACAGAGAGATGGGAAGGGCAACGCTTCTGCAGGGCAAAGTCATCAAATACTCCAGGAATGATTTTTTTTTTAAAATATGACTAAAGTCTAAACAAGGTAAATTTGGGACTAGAAAAAGCCAAGTCTCTTTCTGGATCAGGGAAAAAGGGAAACTGGACTGTAAAACGTCAAAAAGAACAGCCTAAGAAGTGTTTAAACATGGCTAACATACTAGGAAGCAGATTCTAAACTAATCCATCCCATTACACACAGTAGTAGTTAGGACCAAGTGAAGCCTACCATCAAGAGGGACCTAGCAAAAAAAAAAAAAAAAAAAAAAACACATTGCAACAGATCTTGTTTAAAACTATTTATTAGAAACATTTTTAGGATGCAACTTTATAAACATTAGCACTGAAAACTAAAGAGGTACCTAGCAATTTGAGACCCAGACAAGGTAAAGAGGAAGAACAAGACTAACCAAGCCAAACCATCTCTAGACTCGTTTGAAATAAGAAATCATTGATAGGACTTCCCTGATGGCACAGTGGTTAAGAATCCGCCTGCCAATGCAGGGGACATGGGTTCAATCCCTGGTCCGGGAAGATCCCCCATGATGCGGAGCAACTAAGCCCATGTACCACAACTACTGAGCCTGCGCTCTAGAGCCTGTGAGCCACAACTACTGAGCCTGTGTGCCACAACTACGGAAACCCACATGCCTAGAGCCCATGCTCTGCAACAAGAGAAGCCACCGCAATGAGAAGCCCGCACACCACAACCAAGAGTAGCCCCTGTTCACGGCAAGTAGAGAGAAAGCCCACAGCAACGAAGACCCAGCGCAGCCAAAAATAAATGAATAAATTTAAAGATAAATAAAGTAAAAAATAAAGCCTTAAAAGCATTCAGAAAACGTTAAAAAAAATCATTGATAATACAACGTTACTTGCTTTCTTTCTCCTTGCCTTAAAAAAAATTTAAGAAATACTTCAATTTAATCTTTAACTAAAAGTAAACAGAAAATAAGAAGTAACATAAATGACTAACAGCCAGGTGTAATGACAATACTGACCACATATAGGAAGGAAGTAGATGAAAAGTGAAAATCACAAGGAGCAAAACTAGATATGGATATGGATTCTCTAACCACTGTGGCACAAGAGTTCATGTACACTTTGTTAAGTATCAACCAAATTTATATTACTGACTGTGAAAAAGAGAAATAAGGTATTACTGCACCAAAATCCATAAGACAAGAATTCAGAAAGGTAAGATCAGCACTCAAAAAACAGTATTTCTATTTGAGGGCATTTGCTGGTTTAATTCTAAAGAAAAAGCTTTGAAACTGAGCTAGCTCTACTTTAGGAGGCCTGAGTGTGTGGAGAAAGAAGAAAGTCAAAGCCCAGGACCTGCCCAATGAGGGTATTCTGGGAAATCTACCCTATACTTTAAACAAAGAGCACAGGGCTACCCTTTCAGGGTAACAGCCACCTAGGAATACACCAGCCCTCATGAAAACTCAATGGATAGAATTATGGAGATTAGACAAATTTAAAGAGAAAATAAAGAAGTGGAGGTATCAGAAGAAATACAAAAGTGCAAGGAAATTTCAGAACAACCTACTCAGTATTCAGCTCTGGGAAATAAAGACCAGCAATCCAGAAGACAGGGTAAGAGGCAGAGAAAATACAGTAAGAAGGTCTAACATATGTTTAAATGGAATGCAAGAACGAGAAGACAGAGTGGAAGGCAGAGGCAATATATGAAGAGACAATGGCTGAGAATATTCTAGAATTGATGAAAACCAGCAACCCACAGATTTAAGAAATCCAATAAATTCCAAGCAGAATAAATCAAAATAATCCAACCATTCATAAAAATCTGCATACAGATGTTTATAGCAGCTTTATTCATAACTGCTAAAACTTGGAAGCAACCAAGACATTCTTTAGTAGGTGAATGGACAGATCAATAAACTGTGGTACATCCAGACAATGAAATACTATTCAGTGCTTTAAAAAAAAATTTTTTTAAAAAGAGGTAACAAGCCATGACAAGACACAGAGAAAACTTAAATGAGTATTACTAAGTAAAAGAAGCCAATCTGAAAAGGCTACATACGGTATGATTCCAACTACATGACATGCCAGAAAAGACAAAACTATGGAGACAGTAAAAAGATCAGTAGTTGCCTACGGTTAGGGGAGGGAGGGTGAACAGCTGGAGCACAGAGGATTTTAGGGCAGTAAAACTACTCTGTATGATAGTATAACAAATATATATCATTGTACATTTGACCAAACCCATAGAATGTACAACACCAAGAGTGAACCCTAATGTACACTATGGACTTTGGGTGATAATATGTCAATATAGGTTCATCAGTTGTAACAAAAGTGCAGGGCCAGGAGGTATCTGGGAAATCTCTGTACCTTCCACTCAATTTTGCTGTGAGCCTAAAACTGCTCTAAAAACTAAAATCTATTTATTTAAGTGTATTCTCAGGTTCCCCAAAAATATTCAGATGTAAATAAAGCTCAGGAAAATAATAAAGAAAAAAAGTAATCCAATCTAGACATATCTCTCATCCCTACATTATAGTGCAGAAGATCAAAGTCAAAGAGAAAATCTCGAAAATGGACAAAGAAAACATAGATTACCTTCAACAGAATGGCAGTGAGACTAAAAATAAAAAGAGTATAATGGAAGTCAGCGGACAATAGTAAACAATGTACTGAAAGAAAATAACAACCAGCTTAGAACTTTAAACCTAGCAAAAATACCACCATTCAAGAATAAAACCAAAAACAGACATTTTAAAGCAGACAAAATGGAAAGACAATCACTGGTAGACCCACACTAGAGAAATTCCAAAGGACATATTTCAGGCAAAAGAAAAAATATTCCAGATAGAAGGGCAGAGATGTGAAAAGGAATGAATGACAAAGAAAGTGGTAAACACATAGGTGAACATGTTGGTTAGGCAAAAAGAATGTAACTATAAAACAGATGCAATAATAATCTAATAATAATAATAACTCCTAAAAATATATATACAAATGGTGAATACATGACTTTTCTTCATGTATCAAAAGCCACAGAACTCTACAACACGAAGAGTAAATCCTAATGTTAAACTATGGACTTTCGTTAATAATGATGTATCAATACCGGTTTATCAATTGTAACAAGTCTACCACACTTACGTAATATGTTAATAATAGGGGAAACTGGAGGGATGGGATGGTAGTATATGACAGCTCTCTGTACTAACTGCTCAATTTTCTATAAATATAAAACTGCTCTAAAAGCCTACTAGTTAAATATATATACATATACAATTAAGTACAGAACAATAGCATGCGAGGTGGGAGAGGAATAATGGAGTTAAATGTTCAAGGCCCTTATATTGACAAAAAGGAGGGCAAAGGTATTGATTTAACATTAATCTTTGATAAATTGAGGATACATATTGTAATTTCTGTGGTAACCAATAAAAGAGTACATAACTTTCAAACTAGAAGGTGGAAAAATGGAATATTAAAAATAAATAATAATATAGCTGACAAAAATTTGAAGGTGGGGGGAAATAGTATGAGAATGTTTGTCTTTCATAGCAGATAATCACTCAATAAATTTTTTAAAAATTTCGAAAGAAGGTAAAAGAAGCATAAGGAAGATTTAAGCCAAAATATATGTCATTGCTTTAAATACAATCTTAGACAAGAGTTTGGAGCTAGATTAAAAGAAGAAACATGGGGGCTTCCCTGGTGGCGCAGTGGTTGAGAGTCCGCCTGCCGATTCAGGGGACACGGGTTCGTGCCCCGGTCCGGGAAGATCCCACATGCCGCGGAGCGGCTGGGCCTGTGAGCCATGGCCGCTGAGCCTGCGCATCCGGAGCCTGTGCTCCGCAATAGGAGAGGCCACAACAGTGAGAGGCCCACGTACCGCAAAGAAAAAAAAAAAAAAAGAAGAAGAAGAAACTTGCCTAAGATGGGTGACAATTAACTCTATTTTCATCTTCTCAATACTCTTTTCCAATTCAACAAAGATTTATTCAGTGTATACAATGTGCTGAGCACTTGAATAGTCAGAAATAAAGGTATCACCCATGTTCTCAAGGAGACTAATGGGGAAAACAAATGTGTTATAATAAAAGTAGGTTATCAGGTGCTAATAAGATAATGCAACTAGATAGTACAGCTATCTGGAAAAGCTATACAGAAGGGATATCCGGATTATGCTTTGAAAAGTAAACTGAAAGTTCATTTGACAAATAAAAAGGAACGGTACAGGAGACATCATAACCCTGTTTACTAATATGACAGGTTAGAAGATCAGTCATGGTTTGAGGTAGCAGCGACCAGCAGTGGAGGAGTAGATGATCCATGAAGTTAAAAAGTTTGGATAGGGAGTTTTAACTCTATCCAGTAGACAATGTGGAGCCTTTAAAGCAAGAGAGTAAAACAATAATATTGGTATTTTCAGAAATATAACTGGTGGCAGTTTACAAAAAGATGAATGGGATAGGAGAAACTAGCTATTACAGTTATGAATGAGGAAGGTCTGGATTAAGGCAGTAGCAGTGGCGCAGACAAATACTAGAGAAAGAAGAGAAATGAGCTGATACTTGACTACATGTGAAATGAGGGTAGAATTAAATGAATACTAAAGTACAGATGGTCCCCGACTTATCATTGTTCCACTTAATGATTTTTCAACCTTATGATGGTGCAAAAATGATATATATTCAGTTAAAACCATACTCCAAACTTTGAATTGTGATCTTTTCCCGGGCTAGTAATACGTGACACAACACTCTCTCACGACGCTGGGCAGCGGCATCAGCACAGCTCCCAGTGAGCCATGCAATCATGAGGGTAAAAGAACCAAGACACTTACAACCATTCTGTACCTAGACAATCATTCTGCTTTTCACTTTCAGTATGGTATTCAATAAATGACATGAGATATTCAATACTTTATTGTAAAATACACTTTGTGTTAGATGATTTTGCCCAATAATAGGTTAATGTAAGTGTTCTGAGCACGTTTAAGGTAGGCCAGGCTAAGTTACCATGTTCGGTAGGTTAGGTATGTTAAATGCATTTTCAACTTCTGATATTTTCAACTTACAATGAGTTTACCAAGACATAACCCCACTGTAAGTCGAGGAAGATCTGTAATGAAAAGGAGAACGCAACATAAAAGCAAACATAATAAATTTATCAACAGTTCCTTAAAACTAACCGGTATAAATGTACACTATTTTTCAACATTTATGCTTATTGACCATCTAACTATGTACTAAACATAAACACCTAAACACATTGTTCAAAATTACTGGCACTGGTATGTGAAATAGCTAACATTAGATATTGATAACTGACACCTTCTAATTGATGCAATTCACTAAATGACAGGAGAAAGGTATTGGCTGGTTAAAGGTCTTTTCAGAAATCAAATGTGATCATTTAAAATGTTCACATATCAGACTCACAAATTTATAAAAGATAGGAAAAGAGATCATTTTTCTTTAAGAAGACATCAATAATCTACCATGTGGTACTACCTAAAATTACACGCTCTTGCTTCAGGCTCTATAAAGTGAAGGTTCTTACTGTGCCAAAAGAGACAGTCCCACTTTTCATGGCTTCTCATTTTGCTCTTCTTGTCAATACCATCAACACACTGCATAATCCATTTCATTCAATACAACTGAAACCAACGACATTCATCAAAAAAGTAAGTGATAGTGTGGAATCCTAAAAAAATAACACCTTAAACGTTTTCTTTGAACTTAAAACGTAAATGTTTATTCTGTTGCCAAGCTTTTGATACAGGCCCTTTGAGTTATAGATCCACTATAGTTTCACACTGTCTTACACAAACCACACCCATAATGCATCATCTACAATTTCCAGTTTCAATTTCTTTAAAAGTGAAGCAAGAACTTTAAAGATACTTGCCAAGGATCTAAATGAAGAATTCTTCCAGATTAAAGAAAAACTTTTTTATAAATTTTTTTTTTTTAAAGGAGCTTTTATTTTATTATTTTTTTTTAATTTATTTATTTATTTTTGGCTGTGTTGGGTCTTCGTTTCTGTGCGAGGGCTTTCTCTAGTTGTGGCAAGCGGGGACCACTCTTCATCGCGGTGCGCGGGCCTCTCACTATCGCAGCCTCTCTTGTTGCGGAGCACAGGCTCCAGACGCACAGGCTCAGTAGTTGTGGCTCACAGGCTCAGTCGCTCCGCGGCATGTGGGATCCTCCCAGACCAGGGTTCGAACCCGCGTCCCCTGCATTGGCAGGCGGACTCTTAACCACAGCGCCACCAGGGAAGCCCCTATAAATTTTTATAGTTATCTCCTTATTGACTCATTTTATATTCAGTCTTTCCAAGGCAGTTACCTTAGTTTTCACCGAATCGACAATTCTTTCATTTTACAATCATATGTCAATGGTTAACACAATTTTGTATTGAACTATATGATTATAATACAAGTGCAAGCTGTCATAAAGTGACTCTTGGTAAGTCTATAAATCAACTGGTGGGAGCAATGCAGTGGGCATCAGTTAGTATGTCTTATAAAAAGAGTAGGAGTGTTTATTAAGACTAGTATCCCTGTTATGAAAGATCTAAATTCACTTATTGCTTTTATTGTACTCAGGACAGTATCTGGCACACAGAAAGTACTTTAAGAGTATTTGTTACTATCTTAGCATTAAAACTCAACTAGGTACAGTTAACAGTGCATGCAAGGGTGGAAATCCACCTACTTTACAGTCTCCAGAATCAGAGACAAGACTACCTGTATTTAAGTTGTCAAAAGGGGAGAGAGTAGGGAATATAAACTGCATTAAGTCCTCATTGAAAACATATGAATACAAGGTACAGTCAGTTTCACATTACTGGAAGTGGATTATCTAGCACTTAAAGGAAGAGAACTTAAAGAAGGATAGCTCACATGTCAAGTCAACAAGAAATGAAGAAGTAGGTTCGTAACCCAATTAATCTATCACCTCAAAAATGCTAAGAGTATGGCTACAGGTCCTCGTAAAAGTGGCAGCTAGACTAGAGGAGGAAAGTCAGCTATAGCTTAGTGCACATCAGGTTACCTTCCTCTATTATCAACTCACTGATGACAGAAAGCATCAATCTCTTAAACAAAACCACATGGTGCATCCCAAAGCGCAAAACAAATGCCTTTGTTTTACCAATTATTATAAGTTAAATATTATACATAAAATTATATAAAATTAATGCATATAAATGCAATGTACAATAAAATTTTTAATTTGCCAATAACCTAAATATAAGTAAAGAGCAACTTAAATACTATAAGTAATAAATGCAGTGGCTTGGCCATTTTCTTTTAGCCTAAGTTTTGTGATGTATATCCAATTTGCAGGTACAAAACACTCAAGGCAACATGACAGAATATCTACAATAACCAGGAAGTTCAAAGACTGCAGCTACTTTAAACACCCTGTCCACTAGGAAAGAATCCACAGTGGCACTGACCTTCTTCCTTCTATGGACATCAAAAAGTACTGAAAATGTTATGAATAGTTCGCAGAAACTCAAGAGACAGCCCATGAGGCTGCACCAGTCCCACTAGATGGCACTATCACAGGAAAGTCACTCTGCTCTCCCATTTGGAGCAAGGGCTGAAAGCGCTCATGATCTCTGTAAAAATGAAAGCTGTCATCAACACAGTGACATCCTCATTGAGAAATTATGACCCATAATGAGGAATTCCAAGCTAGAAGGAGGAGCTTATCCAAAAGCACCTTTTCTCCCAGTACTGTGGTCACCTCCCCACTCCTATTTCAAATCAGTGGTCTGAGAGATACAATGTCTTGCAGGCAAAAGAAGTCCTGCAAAATGGAGATTTTCTTTTTCCTCTTCCTAACTCCACAAAACACAGGATAATTTACTTGCCTTTTTTTTTCTTCCCAAGTTTCTTTGCTATGGGTAAAAATACTCTCCTGCTAGTCCATGAATAACAAATTTATTGTAATCAATATACTTACCATGATTGGAAATTTCAAAATAACATACAATTAATGGCATAAAAGCTTTTGGATATGAAGTAACATCTTTCTATGTATCAAAGGGAGAACTTCCTATTAAACAGATAAAGTTTTCTGACACCTTAGTTACATGATTTTAGGTTGGGCCTGGGCAGCAGAATTCACAATGTTACTCATTCCCCTAACTTACGCTCTACCCCATGGAAAGTATGCTTGGATACAGCTACCATGAACCTAAAAACAGAAGGAAAGAAAAGCATCCTAACAAGGAAGCCTAAAGAGTTTAAACCGCATACAATTTGAATACAAACTCACTTTTACTCAGTAGGTGACCATCTAAACAGACAGATTTGGATAAGAGCCTTTTGCTGAATTCCCCAGTTAAAAGACACAACAAAGGTTATTATTAGGTAATCAATTGAATCAGAGATCAATTTAATACTGAAATATACTGCTCACTTACAGCTGAAGCTACTTCACCTAGATCAGAGAATTTACATTTACACATGTAACTTGAATATACAGCAACAGTCAGGAGTATAGCTGCTCCAAAGTGCCACAAAAGTCAGTTACTTAATTAAAGAGGCCAAGAAACCAAGAATTACAAAATGTGTAACAGGGCTTCCCTGGTAGCGCAGTGGTTGAGAGTCCGCCTGCCGATGCAGGGGACATGGGTTCATGCCCCGGTCCGGGAAGATCCCACATGCCGCGGAGCAGCTGGGCCCGTGAGCCATGGCCGCTGAGCCTGCGCGTCCGGAGCCTGTGCTCCGCGACGGGAGAGACCATGGCGGTGAGAGGCCCGCATACCGCAAAAAAAAAAAAAAAAAAAAAAAAAAAAAAATGTGTAACAAATCCTGTGTTCCCATAGCACCTCACCACAGCTCTCATCACAGCATCAGCTCTCCGTCAAGAGCACTTGCTCTCTCCACACTGCGGGGGGGCTTGGAAGCACTGCGCTGAGGCGGCATTCCCAACACCCTGCACAATGCCTAGTATGGAGCAGGTACTCAGTAGCTGCTGAATGAACAAAAACTATCAGGCTGTTCCAGCTCACCAAAATTATGAGACTCCTCAAAGCAGCCAGTTTTTCCAACTAAACCCTGACAAACACCTTCTCCTTTAAGTAGCTACTGGGTCTTCCCTGGTGGCGCAGTGGTTAAGAACCCGCTTGCTAATGCAGGGGACATGGGTTCGAGCCCTGGTTCAGGAAGATCCCACATGCCGCGGAGCAACTAAGCCCATGTGCCACAACTACTGAGTCTGCGCTCTAGAGCCCACGAGCCACAACTACTGAGCCCAAGTGCCACAACTACTGCAGCCCGCATGCCTAGAGCCCGTGCTCCGCAACAAGAGAAGCCACCGCAATGAGAAGCCCGTGCACCGCAACAAAGAGTAACCCTCTCTCGCGGCAACTAGAGAAAGCCCGCGTGCAGCAACAAAGACCCAACACAGCCTAAATAAATAAATAAATAAAAATTAAGAAGCTACTGACCAAAGCACGAGACTAAGATCTAAGTCACCATTAGAAATAAGATTTCTTGAAAAGCACAGGAAGGAATGTATCACATGAAGTCAAAGATCAAAAATTCTCGAGTCTCAAGCCCAAGGAAGCAACATCTTGGATTGGTGAAAATTTTAAATAAAACATCATAAATATATTTTATATATTGTATTAAAATCATAAATATGTTTTACATTTTGTACTAAAGCCATCCTATGAGAGTAGAGGGGTGAGGTAGCAGGTATATACAAATGCACAGGAAGCCATAACACTGCTTAACTTAACACCCGCCCATTAATGAGGCCTGATCTTATTTTATGCTCCTGGAACAAAATAAAGAATGAACAAGAAGGAAAGATAGAAGGAGAGAAAAAGCAGTCTGGGGGTACAACCAGGAGGAATCTGCTGAACTGCAGATTTGGAGAACTGACAGACCTAGCAGAGGCAGATTTTTCAAAACTCTACACATAACTATCCAGAAAGTCCAGCGTAATGAAGCTATGCCAATACCTTTTCATTAACAGTTTTTTCTGAGTGACTGAGCTTTGACAAAATGTGACATAGAATCTACATATACATCCTGTTAATATCCTTGCAACAGACCCATGGGAAACCTCTCCCATATTAGAGGGTAAAAAGAAGTATATCCTCCCATAGAGAGTACCTTCAAGCATACTGTTAAATGACTGGAACAACTGGTAGGATTTAAAAGTTCACTGGAACTGTAAGCCAAATCGTCTCCCCTTCAGTGTATCTGTATGATCCACCCAAATTGCTCTTTGCTTTTAAATGTGTTTACATTAGACTATAATCAGTGTTTGTTATCATCATTTTACTCACCTTACTAACACCAACTCCAGTAAACCTGGCCTCTAATAATTCCTGCCGTCGGGGGTCCAGGCTATGCAATTCTTCCATCATTTCTACTGAAAAAGAAAAAGTACCTGTGAGACCATAAAAGCTAAAACACGAGGAACCAATTTTTAGGTATAACAAAACTCAGAGTAATTATTTCACCAAATGGTCACATACAGGTAAACCTCAAATAAATATGGCATACAAGTAATAAACTACAATGTGCTGCACCAAACAGTAATACATTTAAAGTTATAAAGTGGCTCAAAAGTCCTCTTCTGAGCAGTGGTTAAGAATCCACCTGCCAATGCAGGGGACACGGGTTTGAGCTCTGGTCCGCGAAGATCCGACATGCCACGGAGCAACTAAGCCCGTGCGCCACAACTACTGAGCCTGTGTGCCACAACTACTGAAGCCCACGCGCCCAGAGCCTGTGCTCCGCAACAAGAGAAGCCACTGCAGTGAGTAACCCCCCGCTCACCACAACTAGAGAAAGCCCACACGCAGCAACTAAGACCCAATGCAGCCAAAAAAAAAAAAAAAATACAGCATGAATCAGAAGCTACTAGTAACTTAAAATAATGCTATTATATGCCTCCTTGCTCTAAGGACCAGATAGTAGCCCATGAAAAATGGAATTACTTCAAATTTAATAGAGAACCCATGGTAAAACCATCAACCGGCATTCACTCAGGAAATTAGTATAGCTCCATAACCATCCCTTTACAAAATCTTTCTCTGCCACTCCCTGGAGCAAGTAGGTTTCTCCAGACATCTGCTTTTAGCACTCCTTCCAAGCAGGGAGGGGCAGGAAGACACCATTTTTAAACTCCTTCCACGACCAATTAATGCACAGGCTACTCTCAGCAAATACCTCCATCGTTTGCAAGAGATCAACTCTTGCAGAACCCATTGGAAACCTCCCCAATATTAAAAGTAGAAGAGGTGCATATACCATTACATAGAACCCCTTTGAACACATTATTAAATAGTTATTGGAATGATTGGCATGATTTAAAAGTTCACTGAAAACATGAATGAAACATGCTCCTCTGCAATCTAACACCTCCACAATTTCCAGTAACAACCCCTACAAAGTCCTCCAGTTTCATTTCCCTTCCTGGATTGAGAGCCGGGGGCAAAGGGGAATGAAAGGGTGGCAAATTAAAGTTTCACCCACACAGACAAGTGCACGTTAGAGAGGGAATTAGGAAATTCTCTGGAAGGTAGAAAGGCATCTTAAAAAAGAAAAAGGAAAGGAAAAAAAAAAGAAAAAAAGAGATTGAGCCAGTGTTTCCCTAAGTGGCCTTCCTCGCGTCTCGCCCTGCCCTAATCGAGGCCAGAATGGCAGAGGTTGCAACCTCCCTTCAAGACCCAGGGTCTCTCGGCACGTTTCCTAAACCTCCATCCTCAGGCCTGGCCCGGAAAATGACGCCCCAGCGGTTATTTCATTTAATGTCAACTCATGTTAAGGAAAGATCCACTCTGTTCCATTCCAGCGGGGCCTTAGACTGGGATCCTCCCTGTAGCCCACAGCCAGGAAGCAAGACCGATGGGGCCTGGTCCCGGCGCCCCTCGCCTCCCGCCGGCTCCAAACTTTCCCCAACTCCAGGCCCACCTGTCACGGAGGGAGGGCGGGCCAGCTCTCGGGGGCGCCCGGGAAGCTGCCGGGGCCTCCAGCTGCCCGGGCGCCCCCCTCTCCCCGCCGGCCGCCGGCCCCACTCCCAGGCCGGGGCCGCCTGGGCCTCCCCCATCTTCGGCCCGGAGGGGACGAGGGAGGTGGGGGGGTCCCCGCTGCCCCGGCGCCCCGCCTCCTCCAATCAGCGGCCGGGCTGGCGGGCAGGGGTTAACCAGGGGACCCCGCGCCGGCTGAGAAGGCCGCCGCCTTGCCGGGCGGCTGAAGGAGGGCGGGCGAACGGGCGGCGCCGGCGGACCCGCAGCGACGCTAGGAGAGGTCGGACCCGTTCGGAGCTCCGGAGACCCCACTGCCGTCTACGTAAAATCGGCCCTCGCCCCGCGGGACCGGCCCCAGCCAAGGAGGTTGGGCCGGCGCCCTGGGTCGCGGACCGGAGCTAGAGGGGCCTCGCCGCCGGGGCCGGGCGCTTCCCCGATACGCCTCGTCGAACCCCGCGCCAGCCTAATCCCTGATCTCCACGAGTTTGGGTGAGAAGTGGGGTTGCTCTGCCCAGGATGGATTTTAGAGGAAGAATGCCCGTGTGCCGGCGAACCCCGCCCGAACTTCCCCGGAGACGCCCAGTTAGTGAGTTGGCTGTGCCCACCCGTGTTGGCCGGCTCCCACGCCCCGCCACTCTCCAAACTCACCCTCCCACTCCCCAAATCCAAGCCGCCTTGGAAAGCGGACAGCGCTTCACCTCCACGTACCTGGTTGGCAGGACGTCTCCAGGGACAAGAGGTCCTCTGGGATCAAGGCTGACTCCCTACCCCCACCAGGATGCTGCCCCAAAGGGACTCTCTCGGTGCCCCCAGGGGGAGGTTCCATTTCAACCTTTGATTAACAACAAGGCCCTCCTGGGTACTTAGGGGGCTCGGAGGGTAAGGGCTAGAATGGAGAAAACAGGCCTGCCCCTCAGTGTCTGCTGAGGAATGGGAAATGTGAAAGGGTGCAGTAGCTCCCGCAGCTAGGAGGGCTTCCTGCACAGGAAAAGCCTCCCATTTTGATCACCCAGCACCAGAGAAAAAAATCACATTCTCCACCGACTTCTATGAGCCAGGACACTGACTTCAACGCAAATACCCAACTTTTTATTTTCCTTTGATACTGCCTTGATCAGATGTCTGAAGATGACTTAAGGACTACAGGCAAATCACTTGGGAAAAATTCAGATAATAAACAAGAGCCTAGAACTTTTCCAGGGGGTAGGCAAGTACTTACTTCAAGGGGAGTTTCTGCCTTTCTTTCTTCCTTATTCTTAATTCATCCTGTATTAATGGAACACAGACCTGCTGGAAGGGCAAAGGATGGCAGTTTACTTTTTGTTAGTTGCGCAGCCTTCCAAAGCCTTGGACAAATTCAAGCACTGTGGAAAAACTCCATTCAACCAAGAGTCACCTTGCTTCGAACCCAGCCAGGTTGGGCCCTGTGCACGCACATATTTCCAAAGATAACAGTGTTTGAAGGGGAGGGGGAGAGCAAGTTCCAGGCAGAGAAGGGTGAAAAAGGGCAAGGTGAAGGACTATCAAGAGAGAAGGAGAACCAAGAGTACCTTCCCCTACGACTCGAAAAGCAAGTGAGGCAAGCTCTGTCATTATAGCGAATGACACTGGAATGTCTCAAATGAGAAGAGTTTAAAAGGAAGAACACTGGACAGAGTTGGAGCTGAGTTCCAGCCAGCTCTTTCACAGACAAGCTGCATGGACCAGTTACCTAACCTTTCAAGTTTCGCCAACCTCATCTGTGAAGGAGTTTGGACTAGAGGATAATAAGATAATAATAAGGCTATGATTCTATTTTTTGAGCTAATTTTTAATTTTTTTTGGCCGCACCATGCGACATGGGAGATCTTAGTTCCCCCGACCAGGGATCAAACCTGTGCCCTCTGCATTGGGAGCACGGAGTGTTAACCACTGGACCACTGGGGAAGTCCCTGAGGTAATTATTTTTAAAAAAATAAAAGTAGTTACTGAAATACAGGAAAAGATGAGATTTTTAGTTTCACTTTGCCTAGTGCATTTTCCTCTGCATGTCAAAGAACTTACACTGCCGTAGGTCTGTTCACAGCCCCACTCCACGTTTAACACTCATCCCAACAGGAATTGCTCAAAGGAATTTAATGAATTTGCTTACCACAAAAATGAGGTGCTTCTGTTTATAAGCATCATATAAATGAAAATATCAACAGTAAGGAAAAAACAATAGATGGATAATTTCAAAATAAGCTCTGTTGTTGTCAGATGGTTCTCACAATGTAATTTAACCTTGGGTTCATGAACCAACCTGTTTAAAGTGTGTTTACTGGGACTTCCCTGGCGGTTCAGTGGTTAAGACTGTGCTTCCAATGCAGGGGGCTCGGGTTCGATCCCTGGTCGGGGAACTAAGATCCCACATGCCACGTGGCCAGAAATTAATTAATTAATTAAAGTGTGTTTGCTCACAGGGCAACTTTGTGAGACTTAACTTGTCATAGACTGGCAAATGGTGACACTCTCCATGCAAAGGCCCATTCCCATTAGCTTCAGAAGGCTCAAACATGGATTCATTTAGATGTGCACGTTGATCTTCTGGTCCTTCCTGCCTTCAGTGTATGACAAGTCCTCCAGGTTCATGTTCACAGTCACAGAGAGGACCAGGGCACTGGTGTTCCCCAAGCTGTGCTCTGCACATCTCGATAGGTTAAATGCTTTAAAGGGAGTAGATGTACATTGGACCTCGGGAAACTCTAGGTTAAAGTGGAATCCTTTATTTCAGTACTACTTAGAGCCTAAAATGTACAACAGGCATATGACAATCTCCAGGTGGGGGATCAGGGTATTCAGTGGTTTCCTATTTGATGTTTGGAACCACCACCCTGGTTTGTTGGCTGGTTTGTGGTTTCAGGTACTCATGGGAGAGGTGCTTTGAGAAAGACACTGGGAAAAACTAAAGTAGTTCTAGCACTCTTCTGCCCTCTCACCTGTACCACACTAAAGAATGTCCAGCACCTTCTTCAATGTTTCTTAATGTCCACCATCTGGCATATATTACTGAGCAGGGGGCCTTATGTGCACCTTTTCCAGAAGGGGCCTGCAGTGTGGTGGCTAAGAGGACAAACTTCCTAGTCAAGCCCCCTGGTTTTCATCTTGGCCCTGCCTCTTACCAGCTGTGTGGCCTTAGGCAAGATATTTAACTTCTCTAAGCCTCAGTTTCTTTATCCATCAAATGGTGTTAAGAACCTCACAGGACTGTTGGAAGATGAAGTGAGATAATGGTGTGTGCCTGACAGAGTAATCCCTAAGTAACTTGTCCCCAAACCGCATTTCTACCAAGGATGTAGACGTTTGTCATCGGATTGGTGAGCAGCACAGTTTAACTTCGGAAACCAGGCTGCCAATGTACTGAGTTGTTTGTGGGGCTATTTTCTTCATAACAGAAAAAGGACTTGATGTCCCTTTAAAGAAAGCATTACAAAAAAAAAAAAAAAGTATTACATTTTATTTTGTGGGGGGGCGGGTAAGTAGAGAAAAATGTAAAAGTCATCTGGTCTGTTTATGTTCTTCCCCCATCCTGGAGAATTGAGGGTTTCTAATGGTGAGAAGAAATAACAAATTTTGTGAAGGCAATATTTCCACTATAAATTCTGGTAGGCACTATCAATTCAGCGTAGAACGTCAGGGCGCTGGTGGTTGGAATGAACTAGGTCCTAACCCTGTCTCTTCACCTGTCAGTTTCCTCATCTGAAAACTGGCCAGCACACCTAATCCCATGAGTGGCTTTAATTAAAGTTGAAATAGTGAGAGGAAATGCCTTGTAACCGTGCCTGACATACAGTAGGCATTTGGTCAGTGTTATTTCCTCCCTTCTCCCCATTCCTAACAAAGTGGGAAAGCATCTGGTTGCCATGAAAGTGCACTATAGATGAAATAAATTCAGATCTCAGCCTGCGTAAGATTCTCTGCCAATCTCTCCCCTATCTCTATGTTTTTCATACCCTTCTTCTGCCCAGCTTGCTTCAGAAAGCTTTCCTGAGCAAGTCTCCTTGACACACTTTACTTTCTTTATCGTCATGCGTTCTTCCCCACAGCCCAGTGATGCTGGAACAATATTCTTATTCTCCTGGAGAGTACCTCCCTTCTTTAATTTCCTCTTTCAACTCCCTCCCCAAATGTTACTTTTTAATACTTGTCTTCCCTGAATTGTGTGTTCCTTCTTCCCAGCAGCTGAAATGTAAAAGAAACAAGTAGAGGAGCAAAGAGAATAAATGCCCCTGAAAAGTAACAAGCCCCCTCCCCTGAGCTATTGAATCCTCCATTTTGGTCTTTCTCAGAAAACGTCAAGATAGGGAACAACAGCAAACACATTGCATTTGTGGAAGCTGGCAAAAGTGTATTTTATAAATCTTAGTTCTTCCATTGACCTTTCATATTAGGCTTAAGTAATCAACTTTCAGACACAGTGGCACAGGTCATGGGGAAAGGGGGCCCAAGCCCACAGAGAAGACAGAAGGGGATCATTCGGCTAGTGGCCTTGGGCATGGTCAGCCCAGAAAGGCAAGTCAGAAGATGGATGAGTTAAGAATGAGTTTTATTTTTAATGGCTGAAAGAATATCAAAAGAAGAATAGTATTTCGTGACGTGAAAATTACATAAACTAATTTTGGTGTCCATTAGTAAAGTTTCATTAGAACACAGCCACACTAATTCCTTTACATACAGTCTGTGGCTGACTTTGCACTACAAATGGCAGAATTGAGTAGTTGTGACAGGCAGGCAAAGCCTAAAATGTTTAGTATCTGGTCCTTTACAGAAAAACTTAGTCAACCCTTGCTCTAGGCCAGGGCTTCGCAAATTGGACCAAGCATACGTATCCCTTGGGCATCTTGCCACAATGCATCTGGGATAGGGCCTGAGAGTCTGCATTTCTGACAGCCCCAGGTGATGCTGTTGCTGCGGGTCTGCAGCCCACACTGGATTTCAATGCTCTGAAGGCTTGTCTGTTACATTAGTGAAAGCTTTATGTGAATGCTTTGTTAAGTCCAGTGAGCAAATCTTTAAAAATATGAAAAATTGGAGTGTAACCCATGATAATAACCTCAGTCGAATCTTCCACATTTCATCCCACTGTCTTGGCATCATGTGACAGCCTGAATAGCCGTGGAAATGGATTTGCCAGCCACCTTGCTGAGGCCAAAGGGATGGCAGCCCCAGCCCTCTTGTGATGTGGTGCTTCCTCTTACTGGCCCTAAACGTACCAGTCCAACTACAGAAGGGCCTTCTGTGTCCAGGTATTGCAGAATTTGGAAAGGAGATCTGAGTTCACCTTATGCAAAATACTTGACTCTTCCAACTGCAGGCAAGCAGTCCTCTCCCAGCTCTTTCTTCAGTGAGCAGTGCTTCTCAGGGTGACAAACCCTTGCAGAAACAGCTTGGATTCAAATCCCAGCCCTTCTACATACATGTTCTGAGACCCAAGGACACGTGACTTCTGGAGCCTCGATTTCCTTATCCGTGCAATGGAGATAATGTATGTAAAGCACCTGGCTTACTGCCAGATTCCTGCCAGGTGCTTCCAACCTGAAAGCATCATAAAACTTACATCCAAACCCTGCTCCTCCCCCTACCTAACTCATGTTAGAAAATGTCATTTCCATTCTTTCATTATTTATATCAAAAACCCTGGAATCATCCTCTCTTACACCCTTATCCCCAGCACCTCCACTCCAGCCTCACTGGCCTCCTCTCACACCTCAGGGCCTTTGTACTTACTATCCCTCTACCCGGAACACTTTCACCAGACACTTAGCAGGTGTGGCCACATGTTACTGCATTGCACGGAATGTGTCCTATCTTCTGCGTATGTGTGATAATGATACGGAGCTGGCAAGTGGCTGCCTTTCCATGATAGAGTGAGAAGAACCTGCAGGCCGTTTCAAGAGACAACCATGCTAGGCTCTTGAGGAGAAATAAGTGAGGAGGGCAGTTTGAAAAGAAAGACCATTTCATCACAAGAAAAACAATTTTGGGGGCTTCCTTGGTGGCGCAGTGGTTAAGAATCTGCCTGCCAATGCAGGGGACACGGGTTCGAGCCCTGGTCCGGGAAGATCCCACATGCCGCAGAGCAACTAAGCCCGTGCACCACAACTACTGAGCCTGCGCTCTAGAGCCCATGAGCGACAACTACGGAGCCCACGTGCCACAACTACTGAGCCCGTGCGCCTAGAGCCCGTGCTCCACAACAAGAGAAGCCACCGCAGTGAGAAGCCTGTGCACCGCAACGAAGAGTAGCCCCCAACTCACCACAATTAAAGAAAGCCCACGCGCAGTAACGAACACCCAACGCAGCCAAAAATAAATACAATAAATAAATTTTTAAAAAAGAGAAAATTTTCTTCTACTTCTTTAATTTTGTATCTATATGCGATGGTGGCTGTTCACTAAACTTATTGTGACAATCATTTCATGATGTACGTAAGTCATTATGCTGTACACCTTAAACCTATACAGTGCTGTAGGTCAGTTATATCTCAATAAAACTGGAAGATAAAAACAAAATAAAAAGAGCAAATCCCAAAACCAAATCCTTGCTCTCAGGTGCATGACAGTGAGAGAAACAGACAAAAAACACAAAACTATATGTCAGAGGTGCTGAGTGTCATGGAGAAATACAAAGCAGGGTACGAGGATAGAGTGCTAGACCCCAGTGGTGGCAGGGATGCTACTTTATATAGGGAGGTAGGTCAGGGACAGCTGTTCTCTGATAACGTGACGTCTGAAACGAAGGTGCAAACCTTGTCACCGTCTGGGGGAAGAGCCTTCCAGGCAGAGAGAACAGTGAGTGAAAATGGCCTGGGGCCAGGACCAGCATGTTTGCAGCAGGATGACTTGTCAGGCAAAACTGCAGCGTCTCTCTGGGCCTTCTGGGCCTTGCACGACAGGGTGAGAAGATGCCTGCTGCTGAGCCGGGCATGGGTGTAGGCCACAGTTTCACCAAGGTTTCGACATAATAAGGGGCTTTATGCTGCAGTGAGATTCAGTGTCTTGAGCCTGCGTTTAATGCCTGATCCCAAAGGGCAGGGATTATAACAAAAAGCATTTATTGAGCACTTATGGGGAAGGCACTGGAATGAGAGCATGTTCATTATTACCTTTAATCCTTTCAACCTTGAGGGAGGCCCACCATACAGAGGAGGAGGAGACAGTGGAGAGGAGGGGAGGGAGTTCTCTGAAAGGCGGTCTGGCTCGGTGCCCTCTGCCCCACCAGGCAGGGTTAGCGTGGGCCAGGGCGCGCAGTGCTCAATCCTGCCCCTCCTGGCTGACTCCAGGTTCCACCTGCTCCTTTAGTTTGCCTCAGTTAACGCTAGCTTTCTGTCACCTGCTTCTGGCTTCTGGCTTCATTACCCCATATTTATTGTGTTTCACAGCTTTCCTCCCTGGCCATTAGTTTCCACCTCCTCTGAAGGTGTGGATGTGGGCAGCTGGTTAGTCACTTAGGTAAGACTCTTACCAAACTCACCGTTGCACAGGATCTGGTTCTCAGGTCTTCGGGTCCCCCTGGTCCCAGAGTTAATCCAATTTGGGAAGAACCTCATCAAAATGCTGAGAATGGTACATAACCCTGTGTGCCAACTCGTTCACAGCCCTGGATGCCAACTCGTTCATTTCAAAAGGGGGATGTGACTGCCAAGTGGCAACATTTGACCCACAGACGCTGATCCCAGGATAGCTGCTCGGAAGGCACCTCCGAGCAAGGAGCAAGGGAAAGGGCATGGGTGAGCAAGGGAAAGGGCATGGCCTTAATGGCTCCACCGTGCACAGTTGTGTTCAGCTGCCGTTCCCAATTCCTCGAAATAGGGCCCTGTCTTCTAAAGGGACAGGACGCTGGGTCTGTCCCTCTCATGAAATTACACCAGAGCCCTGCTTTTTAGACTCCCCTCTCTTGGACTTTCCTCTTCTGAAACCACAATGTATATATATATAGGCTTACATTTTCTTGGAAATTTGGATAACCCATTTTTAGCCAAAGTTGCTGCTTTGTAGGTAGCTGATCTCCTCCATCACCGTGGAGTCTTCCAAGTTTTGTTCTCTGGTTTTGCAGGTATCTTGGTGAGGCCTCATGTTTGAGACTCTGCTTTAATATTCATTAGCATAAGACTTTCAGAAAGTTACTTCAACTTCCTCCTCTATCAAACCGGGAACTAACACCTATTCTCCTCTCAGCGTTGCTCTAAGGATTAAGTCAGTTAACACACTAAAGTCTTCTGGGGCTTCCCTGGTGGCACAGTGGTTGAGAGTCCGCCTGCCGATGCAGGGGATGCGGGTTCGTGCCCCGGTCCGGGAAGATCCCACATGCTGCGGAGCGGCTGGGCCCGTGAGCCATGGCCGCTGAGCCTGTGTGTCCGGAGCCTGTGCTCCGCAACGGGAGAGGCCACAACAGTGAGAGGCCCACGTACCGCAAAAACAACAACAACAGCAACAAAAAAAAGTCTTCTGAAATTTAGGGGGGAAAAAAAGTGTCATGTAAATGCAAAACAGAATTATTCTTTCAAGGCAAGTTTCCCCTAAAACAACAGTTTAAGCAACAGGGAAAGACGGTGACAGTACAGCTGGCCCTGCACACGATCTGCAGCCTACACTGCCCATTCACGCAGCAGCCCAGCAGCCCTTGTCAATGGGAGTGTGGTTCCATCAGGTCCAAGAACCACTGCCCTAATAAATACTGCCTCAATGTGAAGCCATCCACAGACTCTGGCTATTGTGTTTCCCTGGTCTCCCTGTGCTTTGTCCAGATTAGTTTTTAGTTGCGGAGTAAATGCGATGCTCTGAAAGGAATATAAGACGCAGAGTCACAAGCCCTGGGTTCAAAACTCAGCTCTGCCGCGCATGCTGGGTGACGCTCAGCCAAGTGTCCTCCCCTCTGCCTGAACCCCCCGCCCCCCTGTAAAATGGGGCTGCTCACGTGACCTGCCCTTTAGAGCTGATGTGAGGATGGGATGAGGTAACCGAGGTTCAGAAAGATTAGTGTGGTGTCTGGCATGCAGAAGACACTCCAATGATGCTTGTTTAAAATAATTAAATGTCATTGATTTGTTTGACGAGAGAAAGCAGTTTATCACTAGTCTTCTCCTCAAAATGCTTTCTTTCTTCAGAGGTTTTAACTTTTGCCTGACAAACCAAGCTCTTGTGTCTGTTAAGAATGTTTTTTATCTTCCTATTCTAACAAAATATTCAGAAGCCAAAATAGATACTGCATATGTGCGTGGGGGACAGACTTTCTTGGTCACTGTTTTAGCCACCCAGACAGTGGTGTTTTAGCTCCCACGTTTCTTAAATGGTAGCAGGGCAAGATTTTACTTTTGCTGTTTCAATCACCGGCATCGATGTTGCAATATTACATAGTAACAGGTTCCCCAATCTGATTACTGGCTTAGTATCTTATTGACCAGCTGATCCGTTCCACTCCTGTATCAGAGCAGGAAATACCCTGATAGGTTCTTTTCTTCTACCACAGATATAAGACTCACCTAAGTTACGAAGTCCTTTTTCCCTGGGGCGCCCCTTATACATATCTCCACACTGACAATCCAGGAGCTGGACAGAAGGACCTGTGGGATTGGAATGTGGGGAAGGGGCTGCACTGGGAGGCCTTTGGTGGTAACAGTGCCCAGAGGCTGCATCCCACCTGGCACTGATTCAGCATTTGCATGCTCCCACCTGCCCCATTCGGCTAGAGCAGGTGAGAGCTGGTCCTGTGTCCTTGTGGGTCCTACATCTCCTGCCCTCCCCTTGCCGTGCTCCCCATAGGATTGGACACCTCCAGGATGTAGGCCTGGGTTGGGTTCTCCAGCCCCTGGTGACTCATCTCCCCAGTGGAAAAAGTATGAAAATTGTGCTTGTTACGTTAACAGATTCCTGAGAGCTGCCCCCGTTGTCCATTGAGGGAGTTTCCATCTTATAATTGGGAAAACAGAGGTGGTAGGTGAGAGGCAGAGAGCCTGAGCTGGGAGCAAAGCTGATCCAGGGTCCAGTCCAAGGTCTCCTGTCCTGGACTCCGTGAACTTGAGCTGGTTACTTCATCTTCCCAGCCTCACCTTCCACATCTGTAAAAGGGGGATACAATGCCCATCTTAGAGGGTGGAGTTAGGCCCTTAAAGCATCAAGCACAGCACTGAGCACAACAGGGACTCAGTAACTGGGGGCTTCTTTATATTGCTCACACTTCAAATGGACTGTTTAGTCTTTTCAGTAAGTCCCCAGACTAGAGCTGGGTCCCAGCACTGAGCTGACTGAAGCATGACTGCAGAGGCCCTAGCAGCACCGGCCACAGAAGGGGGATTCAGGTGTCTCCACCCCCCTCCTTGGGGGCAGCAATTCCCCCATCCTCCACCCCCCATAAAGCCCAGACAGTAAATATTTTAGGTTTTGCAGGCCATGTTGTCTCTGTTACAAGCCTCACCCTGCCAGCACGGCAGGAAGATAGCCACAGATGATACGTAATTGAATGACTGTGGCCGTGTTCCAGTTAAAAGTTTATTTGCAAAAACAGGCAGTTTGCCAGCCCCCTCATAACTCTCAAATTTTGGCTCACACCACAATCGCCTGGGGGGTGTCTTCCAACACACCTTGCTGGGCCTCACCCCCAGGGCTTCTGACTCTGTGGGTCTGGGCTGGGCCTGCATTTGTGTTTCTAAAAACTTCTGGGTGGCACTCCTGCTGCGGGCCTGGGAACCATTTTGAGAACCACCAAAGCTTTTCCCTCTCCCTTCTTTCTCTGTGCAGCTGAAACACTTTATTCCTACTGCAAAAGAGCATTTATTGTGTTTTCCTATGGTGAGTGGTTTGTGTGTGGGTCTCTGGGATCCGTTCCTAATCATCTTCCTACCCCAGTGCCTGACAGTAGCCACTGCTCATCATGAGCACTGAACTCAAGGGAGGTCATGGGCACAGGAGCCCTGGGTCCAGCTCTGCTCCTTGGTGGACATTTCTCTCTGGAGCCCTGTGCGACACCCTGTCACGGAGAAGAGGAAAAGGGACTTTGCTCCCCTGCCTATCCAGAAACAGATCAGGAGAGGAGACATTCCCTACTAGACTAGACCTTGAACCTGGACTGTTTTCTAAGGAAATGAAATGAGGGTTGGGGGTTTGGTTTGTTTTAATTTTGTTATTTTTTTGCTTTGTGATGTATGAGTGTAGGGGGTTGAATCCAGACAGCTGACTGATGTGGAAAACCACTATTTCTGAGTTGCCGAGACTACGAAGGCATTTAAAATGACCTGCAGTCAGGGTTTTTCCTCAGATCAGGCAGAATCCAGTTTGGTCCTGATAAAAATAAATAATATTTGATGGGCTTCCCTGGTGGCGCAGTGGTTGAGAATCCACCCGCCAATGCAGGTGACATGGGTTCGAGCCCTGGTCCGGGAAGATCCCACATGCCGCAGAGCCACTGAGCCCCTGTGCCACAAATGCTGAGCCTGTGCTCTAGAGCCTGCGAGCCACAACTGCTGAGCCCGCGTGCCACAACTACTGAAGCTCGCACGCCTAGAGCCTGTGCTCTGCAACAAGAGAAGCCACCGCAATGAGAAGCCCGCGCACCACAATGAAGAGTAGCCCCCGCTAGCCGCAACTAAAAAAAGCCTGCGCGCAGCAACAAAGACCCAACGCAGCCAAAAATAAATAAAATAATAAATCAATTTATTTTTAAAAATAAAAATAAATAAATAATATTCGAGACCTTCCCTATCCTGAGTGGCATGAGTACAACAACTCCTGGGTCCAACTCCCTCTTTTGGAACTTAGTGCCTTACTCCTGGTTTTTTTTTTTTTTTTTTTTTTTTTCCGACCCCTTACTCCTGGTTTTTATCCTGAGGACGCTGCGAGTAGATAGAGCCAGGTGTGGACCCACACGTGCTTTCCCACCTCTTCTTGCTGGTGGGCATGGAGGAGGCCCCACAGGAGCTCACCAGAGACAGGGAGCAACTTAGTCCTGGGCTGGTGTAACAATGACCCTCCTCTTCCCAATTCCCAGGCCTCTCCGATGCAAGCTTACGTGGGAATTCCTTTTGATCTGTGAAGTTTCAAGGCCATCCATACCTAACCTTCCGTGCCTCACTCTCTCCTTTCCAAACTAACAGACAAACAGGGAGAAAGGACTCCTTCCCCTCCCCATCTTGATGTGCTCTGTGAACACTGCCCAAGGTCCAGACATTTGCTGCTCATCTAGACTGTGGTGCAGAAAGCTATGAGCTATGACCCAGTAACCTGGAGCACGTGAAGTTAGCACGGCAAGGGAGCAGGAGTGACCCAACTGGCTTAGAACTCCTTCTGATATTCCCTGTCCCTGCCACCTCGTTACCCCTGCCTGCCAATCAGTTTTGCATCAATAAACTTTATGTTCCAGGCTTTGCCAGATGAATGAAAGGCGAGCAGCTAAAGACTGATCTCTGACCTCAGCACGTAAACAGCCTACAGATTGGACTTGACAGTTAATAAAGGAAAGGCCTAGCGATTCTCTGATGCCTTTTTGCTTTAATTAGATTGAGCATTCATAAGCTTTGGGGAAATCTTCAATTTGAAGAGGAAGACCCCACAAGACAGGAATTCACATCTCTACCCATTCATCCGTTCAGATTGTCTGCCCCTCAGTCTCTACTCACTGACACTGGTGCCACCCTATTACCTGTGCTCAGGGCTGTGCTAACGGCTGTCGAGCACAGGGGCTGTACGAATTCCAGAAGTCCGCACCATACTCTCCTGGAAGACAGCGTCCAGCTCGGCAGTCAAGCACATGCTTCGCTTCAGACAAATCCAAGCCTGACTCCTGATTCTGCCGGGTGACCTTTGGCAAGTTATTTAACCTGTCTGCCCTCAGTTTCCTCTTGGGGTTAATAATACCAACTGCCAAGGGTTGTCATCAGGACTAAGTGAGACCATCTGTGTGAGGCTTGCAGCACAGAGCCTGGTGCTTTGCAGTGACGCCAGACGTGGAAGTCCCAGCACAGTGCTCATGGTTCGCTGGGCCGGCTCTCAGGGGCTGAGAGGCTCCTCCCCTTGCCCTGGCCTTCTGCCTGCCACTGGGGAGCCAGTGATGATAGGCAAGGTCTCTGCCTTCAGCGGCCTGAGAGGCCTACTGTTGACAATGCTTTTAGTTTCTTCATCTATAAAATGGGGGTAGTGGTGATAATCCTCCTTGGAGGATCAGGGAAGAGCCTAGCACAGAAGCCTGCAAATGCACTTTGCCGAAGGAAACGACTCTGGGACTATTAGATGCCGGTAGCAGTCTCTGGCTTGTCATTGGATGCCACGGCCCCTGCAGGCTGTCTTTAATAATAGATACTTTAAAATTCCTGAACCCGCTTCAAGCTATATTTGCTCACACACAGAGGTTTATTCAGTGTTAATCACATTAACGTGCTGTTTCATTTCATGCTGTGCAATGCCAGCTTCAGCGAGAGCCCAGAGACAGCAGAATTTACGCTCAAAGGGACCTCGTACTGCGTTTATCCAAGCGTCGTCAAGGCATCTCAGCGCCCCAGCAACCTCCGGGCCACCCCCCTGCTCCCCCAGGGGTGCCCTCAAGCCGTAAGCAGTCTTCCTTTCAAGTGTCTCTCTGTATCTCTTGGTTTTTACCCTCAATTAGAAACCTCTTAGGCAAGTGTCCAATTTTTACTAGCCATCTTTAATCCTTTAACAACCCAAACACATGCTATTCAGTAAAAGCTCTCCATCAGGTATCATAAGGGACCCTGAGTGAACAGGAGTTTGCAGGGTCCTTTGAGAGCCCCCGGTTCAATCCCCTCATGTTACAGATGGAAAAACTGAGTAGCAGAGGGGTAAGGACTTAAATCTCTCCCCTGTTGGCTCTTTCCCTAAGCTGATGAATAATCGCCATTCAGATCTTAAACACCAAACAAATTTGCCACTTTTTCTTTGGCTCTGTGCCTCAATCTGCTTGAAACAACCACTTGCCCTCCTGACTCTTGTCAGCTGAGAGCCTCAGATCCTACTTCCTGAGGGGTTGCCCCCCCACACTGATCCCAGGGCCCAGCGCAGCACCTCAGTGCGGTGTCCCCTCCAAGCTCGGGGCCACCCGTCGGCCAGTCTTCCCAAGGACTTTTTCCGGCACCTCTCACCCCTTTCTTACAACATCAATTTCTCCCTTTCCATGGGAACATTCCTGTCAACATACACTCTTGCTCTCATTTTAAACATTTTTGTGTAAAACCCTCCCTTGACCTCACGATCCCCTCCTGGTACTATACCATTTCTCCCCTTGAAAACTTGGCTGTTTCCACTTCCTCTACAGCTGCCATTAACTTCTTTTTTTGTTTGTTTTTTAGAGTAAACGGTGTTTATTTTTTGTTGAATTTTTTCAATCAAATGGAATTGCTTAATTTAAAAAAACTTCTCTCTTTTCTCTTTAAATACTACAGACAATTTCATTTTACTTCAGCAGACACCTAGAAACAAAACACTGGACCCACCAGAGAAAACAGGGCAATAGAAGCATCAGAAATTCAAATCAACTATGGAAGACCTACTGTTAGCTGGCAGCTCTCAATTCTAAACAGAAGTGTCCCAGAACCTATCAGGTTTGACAAAAGTTTCTTAGAACTTGGGATTTGGGAAAGTTGGACTCCAACTGAATTCTATTACAAAGAGGGAAATTAAGGTCAATGCATCAAATGAACACCCGAAGAAACATTTAAAAAACGTGTTTGAGGGACTTCCCTGGCAGTTCAGTGGTTAAGACTCTGTGATTCCACTGCAGCGTACATGGGTTTGATCCCTGGTCGGGGAATTAAGATCCCACAGGCCGTGCAGCCAAAAAAAATAAAATAAAAATATTTTTAACAAGTGTTTGACTAAAATTCAGTACGTGAGATTATTAAGTAATAACGTGTCCTCCTAGTTACTTTGTCCTGGAATATATATAGGTTATTTGTAGCCATCACTGCTACAATATTTTCTGAAAGATGCCAAGCTGTATGCAAGATCTTTTTGCTAAAGTCCAGACTGTCGACACTGATCTCGTCTTTTCTCTGCTTGCCCCTCACGCACACTGCTCAGTTTTAGGATAGCTTGGGGTTTGCTGTTTTCCCTCGAGGCCTCAAGAGTAACATCACACTTGCTATTTCGGTCAAACATCCTGAAGAAGTTGTTGTAGGAGCCTGTTATAATGACACTGTCTGACCCATTCCACACACACTCAAATTTATCAAAAATGCAGTTATTTTTGTAGAGGGAGCACAGCCTGCTGCAGAGGTAGCTGTGAACCAGGTAAGTCTCAGTGGGCCGGTTTTCCATGTTGAGATCCCAAACTTTGATGGTCAGATAGTCTCTGGTCATGATATACCTCCCACTGTGGCTGAACTTCACATCCAAAATCGGAGAGATAATTTCGGAGAATAACGACCTGTTGCTTGGATCTTCCGGCTCTTCAAAAACTGGTCATGGAGGGTCTCCGGGGAGGCAGGGGGTGTGGGGGGCAGCTGTGGTTCACTGTGGGGGCAAGAACACTGATGGCAGAGGCACTGGGGACCAGTCACCTGCGTGAGCTCTCTTGGAGGCTGCCACCCCCGCACCACCCAACAACCTGCAGGCTCTGGTGCTGGGACGCCTCAAGCCAAACAACAAACAGGGTGGGAACACAGCCCTGCCAGTTCACTCTATTTTTTTTTCCTTTTTTTTTATTTTTAAAATTTATTTATTTATTTTATTTTTGCCTGCCTTGGATTTTTCCTGCTGCGCGCGGTCTTTCTCTAGTTGTGGCAAGCAGGGGCTATACTCTTCGTTGCGGTGACTGGCTTTCTCATTGTGGTGTCTTCTCTTGTTGCAGAGCACGGGCTCTAGGCACGCGGGCTTCGGTAGTTTTGGCACGTGGGCTCAGTAGTTGCAGCTTGTGGGCTCTAGAGCGCAGGCTCAGTAGTTGTGGCGCACAGGCTTAGTTGCTCCGCGGCATGTTGGATCTTCCCGGAGCGGGGCTTGAACCCGTGTCCCCTGCACTGGCAGGCAGATTCTTAACCACTGCGCCACCAGGGCTTCTGCAGTGGAAGTGTGGAGTCTTAACCATCTGACTGCCAGGGAAGTCCCTAGGAAAAATTTAAGCCTACAGGAAAGTTGAAAAAGTGTTAAAACAGCCCCCCACCTATATTTTCCAATTAGCATTTTGCCACATATGCTATCTCTCTCTCTCTAATAGATAACGTACCTATATATAAACTATGTATATACCTATATATAACATAAATACAATTTATATAAATATTACATATATTATATGTAACATATACAGATATATATGTATAGTTTGTTATTGTTGAACCACTGGAAAACTTTCAGGCATCTTGCTCCCTCACCCCTAAATACTACAACACTACAACATGTGTCTCCTAAGAACCAGACCTCTCTCACGTAACTGAAACTGCACAACTCAGATGGGACTCGAACCCATGGGCTGGGACTCGAACCCACTGTCTTTTTTTTTTTTTTTTTGAACCCACTGTCTTTTAATTGAGATCACACACCTGGTCTCAGGACTTAATGAAGCTCAGATTCTTTATGTTTCAGTGTAGAAGTAATTCAGCAAGAGGCAAAGTGATAGGTAAAAAGTGGATTTATTTAGAGAGATACACATTCCATAGACAGAATGCAGTCTGCCTCAAAAGGCAAGAGCAACCCCAAAATATGGGGTGGTTAGTTTAGGTTGTTGGTTTTTTTGCCACATGGCTTGCGGGATCTTAGTTACGCGACCAGGTATTGAACCCAGGCCAAGGCAGTGAAAGCGTGGAGTCCTAACCAGTGGACTGCCAGGGAATTCCCTGGGGTGGTTAGTTTTATGGGCTGGATAATTACATAGGCTAATTATGCAATTAACCAGCCCATAAAAGTGGGAGAATTATTCCAACTATTTGGCGGGGGAGGGCAGGGGTTTCCAAGAATTGGGCCACTGCCCACTTTTTAGCCTTTTATGGTTAGCCTCAGAACGATCGTGGTGCCCGTGAGTGTGCCATTTAGATGCTAATGTATTACAATGAGCGTATAATGAGACTCAAGGTCTACTGGAAGTGGAATCTTCCACCATCTTGGGCCTAATCAGTTCTAACCAGTTTTTGTGGTATCTTCAACAGCTATGTCATTCTTTTAAAGTTGTGCCCTGCCTTCTTCCCTCCTGTTTCTTTTTTTTGGCTGCACCACATGACATGTGGAATCTTAGTTCCCCCACCAGGGAATGAAACCCCGCCCCCTGCAGTGGAAGTGTGGAGTCTTAACCACTGGATCGCCAGGGAAGCCCCTTCCCCCTGTTTCATAACCACAGACCATTATCACACCCAAGAAATTAAATGCTGATACAATAATCTAATATAAAGTCCATTTTCATATTTCTTCATTTGCCCCCAAAAGGTCCTCCATAGCTACTTTTTTTTTTTTTCTTTTTTCGGTACGCGGGCCTCTCACTGTTGTGGCCTCCGCTCCGCGGCATGTGGGATCTTCCCAGACCGGGGCACGAACCCGCGTCCCCTGCATCGGCAGGCGGACTCTCAACCACTGCCCCACCAGGGAAGCCCCGCAGCTACTTTTTTTTTCTTCTTTTTTGCGGTACGCGGGCCTCTCACTGCTGTAGCCTCTCCCGCCGCAGAGCACAGGCTCCGGACGCGCAGGACCAGCGGCCATGGCCGCGGCATGTGGCATCCTCCCGGACCGGGGCACGAACCCACGTCCCCTGCATCGGCAGGCGGACTCCCAACCACCGCGCCACCAGGGAAGCCCCCCATAGCTACTTTTTAATCCAGCTTTCATTCAGGGAAGAGGCCCACCCCAATTTAACTTTCAGATCCACCACTCCACCCAGAGCGTTCAAAGTCGGGTGACTTCTTTACCAAATCTAAAAAGCCCTCTCTGGCCTTGGCAGGGGGGTAACCCAGGGCAGTCTCCAATGTGGGCTTCTGGGTCAAAACACATTCGGTTCCCCCCCTCCCTTCCTTGCTCCGTCCCCTCTACCAGTCCTGTGAATGTTGGGGGACCCCAGGCCTTTGTGCTGGGGCCCTTCTCTCCAGTTCCCAGGTGGTCTCATCTAGGCTGGTGGCTTTAACACCAGCTGCATGCTGATGCCACCCATATTTCCAGCATCCAAGCTCTGACATCCCCCAACTCCAGACTGATGTACCCCACTGCTTTCTTCTCAGCACCTCCCCTGTGACGGGCCATCAACACCTCAAACTTAACATGTCCAAACTGAGGTCTTAACGTCTTCCCTTCTTTCCCATCTCAATAACAGCATCCCCCTCATCTATCATCTGCCCCGATTCCACCCTTCCCTCACCAGCCCCCCAACCACTGGGTCTTGTCTGGACCCCTGCTCCCTGCATCTTCCCCGCCGCCTCTGACGTCTGGTCCACCCTCAAGGGTCTGCATAGCGCGGAAGCCTCCAAACTGTTCCTTACGCTTGCCCCAATTGTAATTCAGGTCAGACCACTCCCTCTTTTAAAACCCTCCAACAGCTTCTCCTTGTAATGAGAAAACTCCCAACTCAGCGGGGTTTCTGAGGCCCCTGGTGGTCTAGTCCCGGCTTTCTCCAACCTACTCCACCATTCTTTCTGGTGACCCTACCCTGGCCTCCACTTAGTTCCTTAAATACCCAGGCTTTACCCCCTTGGGCCTTTTGTTTCTACAGGCTCTCCCCTCTGGCTGCTACGCCCTTACCCTGGGTCTCAAGGTCGGCCTGCCTGTTGGAGATCGGCCCCCCGGCTCTAAGCTCACGCCGCCCTCTCCAGGCAATCTCCTGGGGAGGGCTCTGATTGGCTTAGCTCGTATCACATGAACACCCTTGTCCAATCATCTGTGGCCAAGAACAGGTCACTGGGAGGAAAACACGGCTGACAGGAGTTGCACTGGTTCCCTTGGGGGTTGGAGGTTTGGGGCAGGGGAGCGGTTTTGGGGGAAGAAGGTGGGCAATGTCTCTAAGTCTGCTCAGCCTTCAGTGCGCTCGGCCTCTCAGCAGCGCTTAACCTATTGGGAACTACCCCTTTTATTTTTCCAATAAAATGTCTATTTTAGCCAAAAAGGGCAATATATACTTACTGATAAAAGAGTTTAAAAATACAGAAAATAACAAGGGGGGAAAAAAACAGGATTACACCAGCTGAGGACAACCACTGTTAGCCTCCATCGGCTCTGTTGTCGCCTCCCTGGTCAATCTCCAGCCATGAACCTTGAATGGATCCTCACCTTCCACCGCTTCTGCTTTTTCATTGTATATCTGGATTCTTTCTCCCATTTTTTTTTTTTTTTTCCGTCTCTCACTGAGATATCACCCACTTGCAATGGCTTCAACCAACCACCACGTTTATGCGGGTGATTCCCTAACTGAAATCCTTTCCCACCAATTTCTTGGTTTCAGATTTGTATCTGGCTGCTGGATGGCCCCACAGGATGGCCCCACAGGATGGCCGTGGGTGGCTCAAACTGGGAGGCTCTCCTTCCATACCCTGAAGTCTCTTCCTTCTTCTCTGGATTGAAGCCCTAATTATGGCATTGATGAAGTAAAATTCATATTCTATGGCAAGACGAGAAAAATTTAAACAAAATTCTTCTTTGCCTGTTTGGGCCTCCTGTCTCCCCTTTAGTGTGTATCCGCATCAACCAGACCTTCTTAAGCAATAACCTTCCTTCTTAATCTTGTAGGGGGCCACAATGACCCATGACCCACTACTCACTGTGCATGTGTCGGTCTGGATTGTGTCAACTGTCAATACTACATCATTTGAGGTGGGACCCTTTGTCTCAAAAACTTATATAACTGTGCTTTGACCTCTAACTGATGGAACAGTCCTCAGAGTTTTCTGAAAGACTGTCTCCAGGGTTATAATCTTCAGGTTAGCTCCAATAAAATTTTCCATTTCTTTCTCGGAGAACTGTCCCATGTACCACCCTTCCAGAACAGCCATGATCCTGTCCATTTGCTGCTCTTCCCCCATAAATGGGTCTTTGTGAAATTCCATTTCTTTGGCTGGACACCATCATCCCATCCCCATCCACTTGGTAAACTCATCTTCCAAGACCCTGCCCAAGGGTTACCTGCTCTGTAACATCCTCCCGAGAAGTCCTGCTCTTCTGTGCTTCAGGAAAATGCCATTTATGGAAGTCATTTCTGTACAAATAAATGTAAAAAGCCTGGATTTTTTTCCTCGATGCCACGGATGCCACCGTCCCAAACTCCTGACCCACTGAGACTTTGCTCAACAGTTAGACTGCCCTATATGCATACAGAAATGCTAAAGACTTTACACAACAATTCTCTCCACAGATGTGTCCCTGAGACACAGTGTGGGCTGGGCAGAGGGGGAACGTAGAGTGAGGGGTTCACTCACATCTACCTCCATCAACTCTGCCCCTCCATCTGGGAGGCTGATGCCACCTGAGGGGCCTAGTCACATTGTGACTTTCATGGGCTCTGGGCACTTTTGATTTCATGAGCCCTTTCCTCCATTCATTAAATTTTTTTTTTTTTTTTGCGGTACGCGGGCCTCTCACTGTTGTGGCCTCTCCCGTTGCGGAGCACAGGCTCCGGAGGCGCAGGCTCAGCGGCCATGGCTCACGGGCCCAGCCGCTCCGCGGCATGTGGGATCTTCCCGGACCGGGGCATGAACCCGTGTCCCCTGCATCAGCAGGCAGACTCTCAACCACTTCACCACCAGGGAAGCCCCCAATTTTTTTTTTTAAGAAATGTATTGGTATAAAAACAAACATAACCTAGGCTGCCTTCATTATCATATATTCATTTCCAACTATTCATTTTTTCCTTCTGTTTTTTTTTTTTAATTTACTAAAAATTTTTTTTTTAAATCTTTGGCTGCACCAGGCGGCTTGCGGGCTTGTGGGATCTTAGTTCCCCGAGCAGGGATTGAACCTGGGCCCTCCAGTAAAAGCGCGAAGTCCTAACCACTGGAAAACCAGGGAATTCCCCTCTTCTGGTTTTAAAATAAATCAAATTAAAACGTTTTCAAGAGCCCCTAAAAGTATTGTGGGCCCAAATCAATGCACTGTAAAGGAGATTGTGCCCTGTGCCTCATGAAGAAGCTGACTCTGGCTGAGGGCAACAACCTGAAATTCACTGAAAGCTCGAAGGTTTTATCTCCTCTTAACTGTTCTTTGAGACTTGAGAGAAGATGTAGATTAACGCTTCTTGCTACAATCTTAGCAAGACTCAGGGACACATGGTTATTCTCTCTAGGCAAAAGTTGCCAAGGGACATACCATCTATATAACTGCTAAATACACAACATATGACAGAGCGCGCCTCGCGCAAACTAGCCTTATAAATACGTAACAGCCCACAGAGGTCGGCTCTCAATGCTGCCCCTCAAGGAGTTAGGGTGGAGTCATGGGGGCCGCTTGGGCTGCTGGGTGATTATTATTGTTCATGCCTGACTGACAGTTGAGGAAACTGAGAATTAGAGGAATCTGGTAACTGAGCCAAGATGATGCGGAGCACAAATGCATTAGTGACTCCAGGATTTCAATCCTGGTCTGTGCTCTTATGAGTTGTTTTGGACAGACAGACAGACAGAGTTTGAGGTGCCTGAGGGCCTTCTAGGGGAGAGAGACATCAGGAGGTATTTAGATAAACTAGTTCAAGGATCAAGTGAGATCCTTAGCTCGTGACATAGATTTGGGAATTATCCAAGTGCTGGTGGCATTTAAAGATTCAAAGTGGATCAGCTTGTTCACTCTGCTGCAATCTCTGTACCATGAAACCACCCTGAGTGGGCCCCCTCCCTTGGGGAGATGAGCAGCTTTGCTCTCTTGTGGGCTCTTACTCCCTACCCTTTCCCAGGTATGCCTGGCTCCTGAGAAACATTTCCAGGGCAACTTCTGTCCACAGGCCCTGGGCTACCAGCTTGGGCTTCCATCTCCAGCCCCACTGTTTCCTGCTGGATTAGATGCCAGAACTTGACTTTCCTCACTCTGATGCCTGATCTCTCTGTGGAACCAGCACCTCTGTGCACTCACCCACACAGTAAGTATTTACTGAGCACCAACTATGTGCAGGACACCATTGTAGGTACTGAGGACACAACTGTGCACAAAGTTGACAAAGTCTCTTGAACCCAAGGAGCTTATAGTCTAGAGGCAGGAGGCAGACAATAAACAAATAATAGTTCCAGGTGTCAGGAATACAATAAAGCCTCATAATGTGGTGTGAGTGAGGGCACGGGGGGGCTCTGAGGAGTGGCGGTGACACTGGTCAAGGTTGTTGGTGGGAAAGGAATCTCAGAGGGGGGGTGTTGCAGCTGAGCCCTGAATGAGGAGATGGTAGCGGCTGTGAGGAGATAGGGTGCACGCAGGGCCCTTCCAGCAGGAGCAGTGAGCTGTGCGAGTCCAGGCTTGGTATGCCTGGAAGGCCCTCCTGATGGGGGGGAGGGGCTTGGAAAGGCAGAAAGAGCCAAGGCAGGCAGGGGGTCCTGCCCTGGGTGAAAGGCCCAACCTAGGGCCACCAAGGACCAGCTGACGAGATGGGAAGAGAAGACCCCTTTTTCCTGGGGAAGGAGAAAGAGGGAGGAAAAGCAGCAAGGAAGAAGCAGCAGCAGGATCGGGGCCCTTGTTAAAAAATTGTTAAGAATTTCAAGATGGTGACAGCAGAGCACTGAACCTGGTGAGGGCCCTTCTGAGCACCGAGCATGGTGCCACTCAACAGGACACGGTCCATGACACTGGCCCCAACCCAGTGGAGACCCTTGGGAAGATGAGGCACGGAATCCAGGTCCTCCTTTCACCCCAGGCTGAGCCTCACCTCGCAGGCAGGGCCACAGGACACAGGGTAAAGGTGGTGGGTTAAAATTTTCTATTTTGATGAAAATGTTGCAAACTGTACAATGTTGCAAAAGCAACATAATTTATGTAGCTGACTTCATGGACGTTTGATTACACTTCTGACAGTTGCAGTGTTCTTCTTTCCCTTGGGAGATTTGGGGCAGATGGGGCCCGGGAATCTCTCCTCCCCACAATAGGGTTAACCTCTGAGCAGGTGTGACATGTTCCCGGGCAGGCACAGTTGGTTGGAGCCAAGAATGTTTAACCCCCTATATTATGTCAAATATCATTTATATCAAACCACCCCTCCTTAATCTTAGGCTAATTACCTTATGATTAACACTAGTCCTCTGACCTTGGTAAACCATTTATTCTCCCCGAACTTCAGATCTCCTCATCTGTAAAAAGGAGATAATTATACTTCACAGGGGTGCTGTGAGGATTAAACATACGACAAGCCTTTTTAGAGTATTAAGGTCTAAACAAATGCCAGGTAGTGTTACTACAGATCTGCTCCGTGGTTGCCTCACCCGTGCAGACAGGGGATTCGGGACAGCCACGGCTTGACAGAAGCCTCTCTTTGTGCCACTGACTCTGAGGCTCTGGTGTATTCTTAGCAATCAACTTCTGATCTTCAGTTTCTCAAGCAGCTTCCTTTCCTGGGGAGATCCCCTTGGCTTGTCAGGTATGCCTCAGATCACAGATCAATAATCCTGGTTTATATAAGAGACTCTCGTGAGTTGGGCTGCCTTCATAATTTTAATTGTCCCTAAATGAACCGAGAAGAATCCAGATCCTGGGCCTGAGGGTCTGAAGGAGACAAGTAATCATTCTAATTTCTTAGTGCACTTGGGTAATACTCTTAATTAGTTTTTTAAATTAATCGGTAGTTGCGGCAGGCAGGGCTCTCTAGTTGTGGCGCGCGGGCTGTAGAGCAGGCAGGCTTAGTTGCCCTGCAGCATGTGTGATCTTAGTTCCCCGACCAGAGATCGAACCTGAGTCCCCTGCATTGGCAGGTGGAGTCTTAACCATTGGACCACCAGCGAACTCCCAGTAATATGCTTATTAAAAGGTGCTAAAGGCAGATACTTTTATTACAAGAGTGAGCAATGGTCCCCTAAGCTTCTATTTGTGATGCAGTGTTGCCCATGCCGTGGGGTGGAGTCTACCAAGATCCTTAGGCCTTTGCAGTGGCCATTCCTTCTGCCTTGAAGGCCCTGCCTCCACACATCCCATGAAAAATGTCACCTCCTCCAGGAGATCTTCTCTGCCCACCCCACCTCAGAGGGCCCTTTCCCCTGCTCCCTGTCACCTCTCTATCCTCCCTACCCTGCTCGATTCTTCCTGGCATATGCCCACCTGACTCATGTTTTATAGGTTTACTGTTGGAATCGCCCCATTTAAGTGTGAGCTCCGAGAGAGCTGTGACTCTGCTCTGTCCACTGCGGTGTTTCCAGGCCTGGGGCTCAGAGCTTTTGACCAGCAATGGGATCCAGATAGAACTTATATTATTCTCTTGTTTTCATTGTATTTATTTTTTAAAAATACTTTTGTTCAGGACAAATACTTATTTTACATTTATCACAGTGATATAAAGTTTCCTTTAAAAATAAATTTAAGAACGTAAGTAATTTTAAAAGAGCAAGTAAATAATGGTGGTGCCCAGATGTCACATAAAGGGTGCTCTGTGCATGCCTTTTGGGGACTCTGCTTGGTCTGTAAACCCATTCTGGCAACTGCTTACTCCTAAATGTGTGTGCGCGTGCGCACACACGCACACACACACACACACACACACACACACAGAGAAACACACTCATATTACAGAGACATCAAGCCTTAGGGTTGATGGTCGCCTCCTACAAGTGGACCAAGGAGCAGGGAAGGTCCTTGGCCAGACTGGGGAGTGCTAGTGAGTACACACTTCCCAGGGCTCCTGAGGCCCCTCTACCTTTCTGCCTGGGCGTCCATGAGACACTCTGTGTCCTCCCACCTTCTGTTTTCTCCCTTAAGCCAGCTTGAGCTGCTGATACTTGCAACCACAGTCCTGTACACTACGGTCTTCTGAAGTTAAATACAAACTGTGTGCCAATGCATGTCTGTTGTCGGGGGTGGGGGCATGGCAGGAAAAAGCTACTTAGTCATTCAGTCCTCATGCATCGTGCACGACCGTGGGCCAGGTGCTGGCTACTCGGCTAAGTGCTGAGAATACAAAGTTCCCAAGGAATTCATCATTTCCTGAGCTCCACTGAGTGTCAGCCTTCATCACCCAATAAATGCTGAGCAATGGGAAGCAAGGCTGAGCAGGGCATGGGGGGCTCACTGGCGGCACAGGACGCGAGGGCTTTCTCCAGTCCTGCTCCTCCTCGTGGAAGTGTTTAAAGTGTGGCTCCTTCTAAGGATTTTTTTTTTTTTTTTGCTGCGCTGTGGGCTTAGTTCCCCAACTAGGGATTGAACCTGGGACCTCAGCAGTGAAAGCATGGAGTCCTAACCACTGGACCACCAGGGAATTCCTGGATATTTTAAGTTTTAATGGAGAAAGGAAGGTGGGGGATGAATGAATGAATGCAATTTGGGGCTTACCTCAGGGTGAAGATGCCAAATTTGAGCCCTTGGTCAAGGTTACTGGCTACTGTGTCTCAGGGCCCCCATTGGAGCATGGACTCTGACTGTGGCTGTTTGTCCTGTAACTTGGTCATGTAGTACAGTCCACTGACTACAGTCAAGAGACAATCGATATCCAATCTTGCACCTAGAAATTCACTGGAGTAAAGTGAGGTGGCTGTGATACACCATTTTGGTGTTTTTACTTGCAAAATTCATCACCAGCACCCCTCCCACCTCTCAACCCAGGCTCCCAAATCAACCTGCACACCGAATTAAGAAGCATATAAAAATGTGCAACGCATCGATGCAGCCCGGCACTGAAAATTGCAGCTGCAGCCACAAACCAAAAAAAGGCCTTTGTGAACAGAGTGAAAGAAGCGGTTTGTCCTGAGTTCATCTTTTAAGCCACAGATAGAACCCCCTACTATTACTAAAGTAACGTCTTTAATCAAAGATAGGAATCAATTAGAGGAAAGTAGGATGTTTTAGTACATTAGATTTTCCTTTTCCTACTAAGTTTCCAAGGCCCTAATTTCCTAGTCAGAGCCCAAGAGAGTATGAACTCACACGAAGGCAGGTAGTGGACCCACTGCATAGATTTGACAGCATTAGCAGAGGCCAGGTTCAAGATGAAGCACACAAAATCGGGCGATGAATCACTTCTGAGGTGTAAGAACCCATGGTCTCCAGGTGACAGTGTTACTCCCTGACCCTGGGCACCACCTTCAGGAACACGGCTTCTAATAGCTCTGGTGCACCTGTCTCAAATTAAACCGTCCCTCATGTTTCAAACAACGTTGAATTTATCTCCTCAGCCAAATTAACACCACTTAGGAAGATCAGTTTCAGAAACACTTCTCTACTAGACTCGAATCTAAACCACACTTCCTGAGCAGTTTCACATGTGGAGCTACCTTCCCAGCCAACACAAGCACTTTTCTTGCTTTAAGAGTATTGAGTCAGACAGATGTAGAGAACAAATGTATGGACACCAAGGGGGGAAAGTGGCGGGGTGGGGTGGGGTGGGGGGTGGTGGCATGAATTGGGAGATTGGGATTGACATATATACACTAATATGTGTAAAACAGATAATAAGAACCTGCTGTATAAAAAAGTAAATAAAATAAAATTCAAAAAAAAGAGTATTGAGTCAGACTGGAGTCAGACTTATAATCCAGGCAGTCTGTATTTTTTTGAGTGGCACTGAGGTCATACTTTAATCTACCCTGACCATATTTGTCCTCTGCCCCCCATTAGTGATTCCAAGGCTGAAAAATTATGCAAAGTCCCTTACAGAGTTCAAGTTAGCTTGACAGATAAAGAGTCAGAGAGCTTGGCAGGTGGCAGAGAGGTATAGGGAGCGGGAGAGGGGGAGGAAAAGGCTCAACTTTTATACCTAAGCCCAAAGCACAAGGCAGGTACTAGGATGATGGAATAAAAATTGTTCCTGTTGCTTTGAAATGCTTCAGCGATGCCAAAGGAAGGTTTTCTTGTTCTGTTTTTGAAAGCTACAAATCATTATTCATCAAATGAAGCCAATGATCAGGTGTACCAAATTAAGTGTCCCCAAACTATAATTTTTCTCTTGCGAGGAAAGCTGCCTTTACTGGAGTGCACAGACCAAAAGATAGAAAAGCCTTTTTGTGACTAGTTGAAACTTCTTATAGAAGTCCCACCAATTTTTTCATCTCCTGGCACATGGGATATGCTAATTCTTTGGCTTTTGCTGACCCACCTTGTAAAACCTTCTCTAAGTGGTCCTTGTTCATCTTCAGTTTTTCAATTTCACTCTTAATTGAAGCAAATTTCTCAATCACAGTATCTGCCACCATCAGCTTGTAGCGAGTGGTGTTGATGCCAGCACTGAGGCAGACCACCTCCTCCACTGGGAGTCCCGTCACTGCTGCATGGATGGAGACCTTGTTGGAGATGCCCCTTCAGCTGGCTGGGCGTAGGTGACCTCTGAGGTGAAGTCTATCACAGCCTTGCAGACTTCTGCAAGGAAGGTCTTTAGTGGATCATTTAATAAAGCTGTTCTTCATTTCAAAAGACAAATGAAATACATTCCAGTGACTCAGTGTTTTCATTTTATTTTTAAAATTTATTTTTGGCTGCACTGGGTCTTCGTTGATGCGTGCAGTCTTTCTCTAGTTGCGGCGAGCGGGGGCTACTATTCATTGCGGTGCACAGGCTTCTCATTGCAGTGGCTTCTCTTGTTGTGGAGCATGGGCTCTAGGCACATGGGCTTCAGTAGTTGTGGCACACGGGCTTAGTTGCTCCGCAACATGTGGGATCTTCCCGGACCATGGCTTGAACCCATGTCCCCTGCACTGGCAGGCAGATTCCTAACCACTGCGCCACCAGGAAAGCCCCAGTGTCTTCATTTTAAATAAATTCATTACAATGGAAAAGATGGGCGCTCCTTTACTCCTACCTTTTAAAAGAGGTGAAACCAAGCAAGGTAGGTGTTAGTGCAGGGGCAGAGGGGTGGTGGTGGCTCTGTGGGGTGCTGAATCCAGGGCAGGAGGGTGTCTGGGTGAGGAGGGTGTCTAGGTGAGGTAATGATGGAAACAGTGGCTTGGAGAGGGTGTCAAAGAGCCCAAGAGGTGAGAGGGCATCCATGTGTGGTGACAAAAGAATGGTTACATATGACTGGATTATCCCAATATGTTGAGGATTGTGGGCATTTGGGATTGTTGGAAAAGAGAACAAGTACAGAGAGAAAGAATAAAAACTAGAATAAATCCTGTGGTGTTGGATTGGAATCAAATGTACTGGTTTGAAGTGGTTTTCTATATATATATATATATATATATTTCTTTTTTTTTTTT